>NW_007259914.1:245837-330585 GCF_000164805.1 Carlito syrichta
ACTCACCTCAGCCTCCCAAAGGCGCAGGATTACAGGCTGAGCCACCGAGCCCAGCTTATCGTAATTCTTATAACAACCACTCAGAAAATAAATCAAAATCATAATTTTTTCTAAATGGAAAAATTAAAATGGTTCCCTAAAATATATTTATTTAACACAAAAGAAGGGAGTAAAGCAGGAACAAAAATGACATGCGATAAAAACAAATAGTAAAATGACAGCCTCACATCAAACCATATCAATAATTAGGTCAGATATGAACACACTAAACAATCCACTCAAAAGGCAGGGATAGTCAGACTGGATTTTTAAAAAAGACCTAACTGCATGCTTTATCCAAAAGGCACACTTTATGTAAAAAGACATACATAGTTAACTTAAAAGGATAGAATGACATGGCATGGAAACAGTCACCACAAAAGATTTGTAATGATTATGCTACTATCAGACTAAGTAGATTCTAAGATAAGAAATATTACTGGAGATAATGAAAGACATTTCATAATCATAAATGCATCAGTACACCATGGGGATATAACAGTTATAAATATATATACACCTAACAATAGAGGCCCCAAATGAAACAACAACTGAAACAACAGAAAGGAAAAATAAGTAATCCAGTAATAATAGCTGGAGATTTCAATATTCCACTTTTAATAACTGACAGAACAACCACACAGAAACTCAACAAGGATCTACAAGATTTTAACAACACTATCAACCAACTTGATATAACTGACATGAATAGAATATTCCACAATGAATGCAGAATACATATGCTTTTCAGGTACACATGGAATAGTCTCCATATGCTAGGCCAGAAAGCAAGTCTCAATAAAATTGAAAAGACTGAAATAATAAAAAGTATGTTCTCTTGGAGGGCACAGTGGCTCACGCCTATAATCCCAGCACTTTGGGAGGCCAAAATGAGAGGATTGTCTGAGCCCAGGGGTTCAAGACCAGCCTATACAACTTGGTGAGACCCCATCTCTACAATAAATCAAAAAATTAGCCAGGTGTGGTGGTGTGTGCCTATAGTTCCAGCTACTTGGCAGGCTGAGGCGGTAGGATTGCCTGAGCCCAGCAGGTCGAGGCTGCGGTGGCTGGGAGCATGCCACTGCCCTCCAGCCTGGGTGACAGAGTGAGACTCCTACTCACAAAAAATAAAATAAAATAAAAATGAAAAGTATGTTCTCTAACCACAATAGAAGTAAATTAAAGATCTCAAATGGAAAGAAGTATAGGCAAACCCAAATATTCTGAAATTAAACAATACACTTTCTAAATAGTCCAGGTGTCACAGAGAAAATAATAAATAAATTTTGTAAATATTTTCAATCGAATGAAAATGAAAACACAACATATCAAAATTTATAGGATGTAACTAAAGAATAAGTAGAGGAAGATGTATGGCTTTTATTTTGGTTTTTTTTTGAGTTGGAGTCTCACTCTGTTGCCAGCTCGGCTGATTTTTTGATTTATTGTAGAGATGAGGTCTCGCTGCTCAGGCGGGTCTCGAACCCAAGGGCTCAGGCAATCCACTCACCTCAGCCTCCCAAAGGCACGGGATTACAGGCTGAGCCACCGAGCCTGGCTTATGTATGGCTTTAATCAGGAAAAGTCTTATATCATAATCTAAGTTTCTATCTTAAGAAACTAAGTAAAGAAAAGTAAAAATAAACCCCAAACAAGCAGGAAAAAAAAAAAAGAGAAAATAATAAAGTTTAAAGTGATTATCAATAAAGCAGAAAATAGAAAAACAAGAGAGAAAAAAATCAGTGGGAAAAAAAAATCAAGTGGCTATTGAAAAGGTCAATAAAATGGACAAATCCTTAGTTATACCAACCAAGAAAATAAGACCGAATACACAAATTACCAAATTCAGGAAATTACCAAATTCATTATATTCCCAACAGGAATTAAAAGGACCATATGGGAACATTAAGAACAACCTAATGCCAACAGACTAGACAACTTAGAAAGAAATGGACAAACTCCTAGGGATGAATACATTTCCAAAACTTACCCAAGAAGATATAGAAAATATACATAGGCCTATAATAAGTAAATAATTGAATTATTGATTAAAAACCTTCTCACAAAGAAAGGCTTAGGCCCAGATGGTTTTGTTAGCAAATTCTACCAGATATTTTAAAAAGAAATACTGATCCTACACAAACTCTCTCACAAAACAGAGAAACTTCCCAACTCATTCTATGAGGCCAGTACTACCCTAACACCAAAGCCAAAAACATCAGAAAAAATGAAAATGGCAAATCATTATCTTTTATGAACACAGACTCCCAAATCCTTAACAAAACATTAGCAAACTGAATCCAGCAACATACAAAAAGATTCACATATTATAACCAAATGAGATTTGTTCCAGGAATGCAAAGTTTGTTTAATATTAAAAAATCAAGTAAAGTCAAAGCATGGTGTAAGATGACCTTTAAAATCAAGTAGTTAACATCCATAGTAATAAAGAACAAAAAATACATGACCACCTCAACAGATGCAAAAAAACATTTAACAAAATTCAACACCTATTCGCAATGAAAACTCCCAAGATTCAAGGAACAGAAAGAAACAGCTTCAAACTAATAAAAGACATCAATAAAAAACTACTGCTAACATCATAAAATGAAAGACTGAACACTTTCCACCTAAGACTGGGAACAGGTAAAGATGCCAGTTCTACCCAACAGTGCATTGAAGGTTCTAGCCAGGGCAATATAAAAATTAAAGGCATTCAGATTTTAAAAGGAAGAAGAAAAACTTTTTTTTTTGAGTCAGAGTCTCACTATCCCCCAGGCTGGAGTGCATCACACCCACCCCAGACTCCACTTGCTGGGCTCAAGAGACCCTTCTGTCTCAGCCTTCCAAGTAGCTTAAACTACACACACACCACACTTGGTTAATTTATTTAAATTTGTTGTAGAGACAAGGTCTCACCAAGTTGCCTATGCTAGTCTCGAAATCCTGGGGGTTCAAGCAATTCTCTGGTCTTCACCTCCGAAAGTGCTGGGATTATAGGCTTGAGCTACCACGCTCTACTGCAAAACTGTTTTTATTTGAGGATGATAATCTGTGTAGAAAATCCTAAAGAGTCTACAATAAAATACTATAATACTAGAATATGTGATTAATATATTAAAATATGTTGTATTTCTATACACTAGCAACAAATAACCTGAAAATTTAAAAAACATCCATTCACAATAGCATAAAAAAATACTCAGGATATAACTTTTAAAAAGTATAATACTGGATGCTAAAAAACCAGAAAACTTTACTAAGAGAAATTAAGGATGATCTTAAGAAATTGAGAGACATTTCATTTTTACAGGTAGGAAGACTCAATATTCTCAGTTCTCCACAAACTGACATACAGATTTAACAGAATACCTATTATAATCCCAGCAGACTTTTATAGAAGTTAATAAGGTGATTATAAACTTAAATGAAATGCAAAGTGCCTAGAATAGCCAAAACCACCTTGAAAACAAATCACAAAACTAGAGGATTTATACTACCTGAACTTAAAATAACACTACAGTAATTAAAACAGTGTAGTATTGATGTAAGGACAGGCATACACATCAATGGAACAGAGTTGAGAGTATAGAAATAAATCCTTACATTCAGGGTCAATTAATTTTGACCAAAGCGCCAAGACAATTCAGTGGGGGAAAGCATCATATCAACCAATGATGTGGGGGAACTGAATATCTCCATGTATTTTAAAAAGAAGAACAGTTTAAATTCTTACCTCACATCAGACACAAAATTAACTCAAATGAATCACAAGCTTAAGACCTGAATGATAAATCTTTTAGAGAAAACCATAGGAGCATATCTTCATGACCTTGGGCCAGAGTTCTGCAACCTCGCCATTACTGACCTTTAGACCAGTGAGTTCTTGGTTGTGGTAGTTTGCCCTGTGCAAAAAAGGATGTTTAACAGCATCCCTAACTGGCTTCTACTCACCAGGTGCCAGGAGCAATCTCCACACACAGCTGTGACAATCAAAAATGACTCCAGACATTGCCAAATGTCCCCTGAGGGGCTAAGTGGCTTCCAGTTGAGCATCACTACATTAGGCATTTTGGATAAAACACCAAAGCACAATCCAGAAAAGAACAAATTGAGTTTCATCAAAATTAGGAAGTTCTGCTGCTTGAAAAACCCTGAAGAAAGAAGGTAAAGTCAAGCTACAAACTGCAAGAAAATATTTGCAAATCACACATCTAAGTATCCTGAATATACATAGAACGTGTACAACACAATAATAAGAAGACAAACAATCTAATTAAAAAAGAGCTGACTGAATTGATACTACATCACAAAGACATATGAATGGGTAGTAGGCACATGAAAGGTGTCCAACAACATTCAGTCATCAGGGAAATGCAAAGTGAAACTACAATGAGGTATCACTATGTACCCATTGGATTGACTCTGATAAAAAACAAGTGTTAACTATTGGTGAGAACACAGAGAAGTGGAAACCTCAAACACTGCCAATGGAAATGTAAAATGGCATAAAATGGTATCGCTACTTCAGAAAAGACTTTGGTAGTTTCTTAAAAAGTTAAACATAAATTTACCATAGGAAGCAACAATTTTTTTTTTCTTGAATATTTTACTGGAATTCTTTTGATTAAACCATATATACTTACATAAAACAAAATATAAAAAGTTCTCTGCACTTGATGTGTCCCCAAATTTCTGGACAATTTCCCCCCTCAATAAATTGACAGCTGCTCACACAGGTTAATATAGGGAAGGTGTAATTTCCTAGGATTTGCCCAACACCAAATATAGGACATCCTTTTTGTCAGGAAATTCCACAGCAACCAAGGAGTAAGGGCATGACTCTCCATCTGTCAGTCTAAATATTAAGTAGGTCTCACAGTCATCTCAACAGCACGTCCCCAAGGAGGTAGGATCCAAACTGTAGACCTTCAGTCACCCAGTTTAGTGCAGAATCTGTGAGGAGGTATTGCCCCTAGCGGGGCTTTGAGACCTCTCATTCTAGAAAGGTGGAAGAAAGACAACCCAATGAGGAACAGCTACAGCCCTCCCTTTGCTCCTCTGAGACCCAAGCATCCATTGGAAGTAGCAATTCTATTCCTAGCACTCTATCCATAAGAAATGTAAATATATGTCTATATAACAACTTGTACACAAATGTTCAGTGCAAAATTGTTTATAGTAGCCAAAAAGTGGAAACAATCCAATTGTCTATCAGCTTGTAGTATATCCACACAATAGAATAATACATAGCAACAAGCAAATAAAATACTGATATGGGCTACAGCATGGAGGAACCTCCAAAACATTAAGCTATGTAAAAGTATTCGATGCAAAAGACTACCTATTGTCTCATTTCATTTATACAAAATGTCAGAAACAGGTAAATTTACAGAAAAGAAAGCAAATCAGTAATTGCTTGGGGCTAAAGGTAGGAGCAAGGACTTGCTGCAAATGGACTCAAGGAAATTGCTTGGGGTAATGGAAATGTCCTAAAAGTAGAAGGTAATAATGGGTATACACTCTACAAAAGTTCTAATAATCATTTAATTTGTGATATATAAATAACAACATCAATGAAACTTTTAAATAAAGAACCAATATTAAATTCACTCCACCTTTCTTAATCAAAATAGGGGTCCATGCTTGGGTAGCAGTCCTCAGCTTTCTTAGCATCAAGGGCTGGTTTCATGGAAGACAATTTTTCCATGGACAAGGGGTGGGAGTGGGGTGTAGGGTTTCAGGATGATTCGAACACATAACATTTATTGCGTACTTTATTTCTATTATTATTACATTGTAATATATAATAACTATACAACTCATCATAAAGAGGTACAGATGGAAGTGGTCAATAAAAAAATGGGCGAGCCACATACAAACTAAAATAAGCGTTGATTTCTGACTTAAAGCCTGCTACCGGCCGGGCTTGGTGACTCAGCCTATAATTCCAGCACTTTGGGAGGCTGAGGCAAGTGGATTGCCTGAACCCACACGTTTGAGACCAGCCTGAACAACTAGGTGAGACCTCGTCTCTATAATAAATAAATTTTAAAAAATTAGCCAGGCGTGGTAGCATGCACCTGTAGTTCCAGCTACGTGGAAGGCTGAGGTGAAAGGATCACTGGAGCCCAGCAGGTCGACGCTGGAGTGGCTGTGGATGTGCCACTGCATTCCAGCCTGGGTGACAGAGTAAGACTCCAACTCAAAAAAAAAAGTATGCTGCCAGATGCAGCTGTACAATTGAAGTACATACACTCACTTGCCACTCACTGATAGGGTTTTGCTATGAGTCTATAAGCAATTGACTTAGAATGGTCTCTATGCAGTTAAACCTCACTCGTCATGTTAGTCTGTATTTGCAACTGCTCCCCAGCACTAGCATCACCACGGCAGCGCCACCTCACATCATCAGGCATTAGATTCTCATAAGGAGTGCACAGCCTAAATACCATGCATGTGCAGATCACAGAAGGGTTCCCGCTCCTATGAGAATCTAATGCCATTGCTGATCTGACAGGAAGGGAGTTCAGGTGGTAATGCAAGCAATGGGGAGGGACTATAAGCACAGAAGAAGCTTCACTCATGTGCCACTCACCTCCTGCTGCGTGGCCTCGTTTCTCACAGGCCATGAACTGGTACTGGTCCATGGCCAGGGGGCTGGGGACCCCTGTGCTAGGGTATATGCTGTCAACTAGTTGAATACCCTGAACATGAATAAATAAGATGGAAGACCCATCATTAGATCTCATTGTAAAGTAGCAGTTACCAAATTGCTCAGAAGGCATTGTACTTCTAAAATAGAGTAAGAATGACTTTTCCTAATTTGCAGATAAGAGATTAAAATAGGAATAATCTCACTTTTCAGTTTTTCTTTCCATACTCTATTCTTCTAGTATAATACTGGTTACGTCACCTCTGCCATTAAATTACTTTATTTCAATATTTACTTTTGCCTCACTTTGTTCCAAAAAAGATTTAAGTTTAGGTAACTCTAACATTTTATAGAGATTTTTAAAATTTCAATTAGTTCTTAAAATAGAGAAAGCCACGTTAATTAAACATGACAAGTATAAGAAATACTAGAAATCAAGTACATGAAACATACTTTAAAATAACCAAGTTTGGTATCGTTGCTCCCTTTTACCCTTAGCCTCCGATAAAATGCTCTGTCACAGTCAGTGGGTCTCATACTATACTTGATCCCCAGCCTGGACTACATTGCTAATTGCAAAACTGAACAATACCTGGGTTTTCCAATTAAAAGAAGAAAAGTCAAAACAGACAAAATTTTCTCAATTAAATTCTCCCCCATACTTTCCCATACTGTTTTCTTAAGATGTTAGTTAATACCTTACAATTTGAACTCCAATCCAATAGATATCTGATTCTGATTATTTGAGGTTTACCATATTTCACTTGAAGTAAAATTACTGTGCTTTACTTCTTAAATTTGAGGGTCAGTCCAAGACCACGCCACAAAGAGATATATGACAGCATCCTCAGACCTCTGCTTTTTTGTTTCCAGACCAACCTGTCAAGTAGAAATAGGCTGCACTCCTAACACTCCAGTTTCAAGTCAGAACCTACAGGCAAAGTGGTTCTAAACTCACTTTACCCTCAGGAATTTTTCAATTCACAACAGTTGTCAACCTATTTCTATCATCTGAGTAAACCTGTCAGTTCCATTAGACTATAAGGAGAAAAGATTATGTTTTATTTATCTCTACATCTCTCCTATATTACAGTGCTCTATACATCATGTGTCTTTGATAAATGTTTAAATATTTACACACTTTCAACATGGTTTCCTCATATCAAGATCTTCATATATTTGTTCTTTACAATTTACCTACTGCTTGAACAAAATTTCCTTTTATTTGAGATAGCATCTCCAGAAACACATTAATAAAATGTTAAAAACAGGATGACACTGTGCTTGGAAAATACATACACTACATACTCCATTTTCACCCTCAGACATCAAAGGCCATTGTGCAATACAAATAAAACACTAGATTCTAAATCAAGCAATCTGGGCTCGACATCAGTTTGACCATTTACTACCTGGTCGGTTCAGCACAAAGCACTTAACTTCCTGGCACTTCATCATCTTTACTAGTAACACTGGGATAAAATCCATTCATAGGATTATAGGAAATTGGCAAAGATTTTAGGAAATTGGCTGGAAAGAAGCTCTTCTAACCAACCTTCAATGAATCTGACCACAAGAGAGTAAACCTACTTAAGCACTCAGGCCTACAGCAGGAAATCACTGTCAAATCATCAGAGACTTATACAAATATAAACGTATTTCTTTTCTTTTTTTTTTTTGAGTTGGAGTCTCACTCTGTCACCCAGACTGGAGTACAGTGGCCACTCCCGGCCACCACAGCCTCGCCTGCTGGGCTCCGGCGATCCTTCCGCCTCAGCCTTCCGAGTAGCCAGAATTACAGGCATGCGCTACCATGCCCAGCTGATTTTTTGATTTATTGTAGAGATGAGGTCTCGCTGCCCAGACGGGTCTCGAACCTGCGTGCTCAGGCAATCCACTCACCTCAGCCTCCCAAAGGCGCGGGATTACAGGCTGAGCCACCGAGCCCAGCTTATAAAAGTATTTCACCAAGTGTTTGGTGTATCTTTGGGATAAGAAATATATCTATGCTTTTCATGACATTAAAAAAACTCCAATTATCTAAATATCCTTCAGACCTAACTCTTACATATTCTTCTTTAAATAATCAATGTTATTTGTTTTCCAGACTCAACTATCTTTTTAAGTAGTATATCAAGTGAATTTTATGGTACTGGTTCTTTATTAACACAGCACGATGTGTTTGGGTGTTTTTTCTTTGTTTTTGAGTGAGGGTCTCACTCTTTCACCCAGGCTGAAGTGCTGTAACATGATCATGGTTCACCGCAGCCTTGACCTCCAACCTTCCACACCTCAGCCTTCCGAGTCACTGTGCACCACCATGCCTGGCTAGTTTGTAAATTTTTTTTTTTTGGGTAGAGACAGGGTCTCACTATGTTGTCTAGGCTTGTCTTGAACTCCTAGGCTCAAGCAGTCCTCTCACCTTGACCTCCCAAAGTGCTGGGCTTATAAGCATGAGCCATCACATCTGGTGTGGGGTGTTTATTTCCTATTTTCATGTCAGATAAGTTTAGAAAATATACATCTGTGTAAATACACAAATATATAAAACACTGGGCATAAGCATGACAGTAGGACTAATATCTACACTATAATAATTAAAAATCTGGAAATAAAAGGTCCATTAAAAAGGAAATGGTCAGCAGGGCATGGTGGCTCAAGCCTATAATCCCAGCAATTAGGGAGGCCGAGGTGAGAAGATTGCCCGAGCCTATGGGTTCGAGACCCGCCTGGGCAATATGGTGAGACCTCGTCTCTACAATCAATCAAAAAATTAGCCAAGTGTGGCAGTGCGTGCCTGTAGTTCCAGCTACTTGGAAGGCTGAGGTGGAAGGACAGCCTGAGCCCAGCAGGTTGAGGCTGCGGTAGCCGGGAGCATGCCACCGTACTCCAACCTGGGTGACAGAGTGAAACTCCAACTCAAAAAAAAGAAAGAAAATGGTCAGATTCAACTGGATAGAACATTAGAAACCATTAATAATAATAAATATGAAGACTATAGTAATACAGAAATATATTTTTAGCACAAATGAAAAGCAGGATACAACTGCATATACACATGATTATACCTATATAAAATACTTAAACATAAATTTGATCTAATTCTCAAGGTGGAAAACTGAAATAAATAAATAAATAAATAATATAAATGTGTTAAGTAAAAATACTGGAAGGTTGCCTAGAAATAAATATACATCTATTATCACAATGGGATTATAGGGAAATTTACTTTCTTTTAGTGCTGGTGTGATCATATATATCATGCATTTATGTGTTTTGACCCATGATAAAGCTGACAACTTTTTTGTAGTTACTTTTAACCCCTAAGAAATAGGAGGCATTAGAGACAACATACATATTTCTACAAAACCTACTACTTAAAACTTATAACTATTAAGTGGTTTGAAAAATTTAGCATTACTTGTAAGCAATCTTAAAGTGCAGAAAGGTGTTCAGAAGACCTTCAACAACGAGAAACTGTTTTCCCAACTGAAAAATAAACCACAGTCTTGAACTTCTGAGTTCTGGGACCAATCAAAAGATGACGTGATAAGGATCAGGAGAGAACTTTGAGAATATCACCTCATAGCCAATGACTACAGTTCTGGATTATGCTCAAGAGTTTGGGCAGGTTTCTAACACTTCACAGAATCATCATCCTGGGGTTTAGGTATTTTTAGCACAAATTATTGGTAAGGTCTCAAGTAATTCAGAGAATATTCTCCAGTGATTATTAGGATATGTTTCAGTGAAAGCATCAGCAACTCTTCATCGAATCATTTACACAAGATCACCTTCAAAAATGATCCCAATTTGAAGAAAACAAGACCATGCAATGATCTAAAATACACCACTAGACTTTGATTTCTAGAAAGAATTTCATCAGTCAAATAAAACCTCTTGATCTGCAGTTTCCATTGGGAACTCTGCATTCAATAACGTCAGCAAAATTAAAGAATCTCCAAAGAGAGCATGGTATGGTTTACAATGTTGAATTTTAAGTCTGCTATTTAGGCACAGCTGGAGTGTATTTCAAAGATAAGGAAGTACATATTAAAGAATAATAAAATTTTAATTTCCTCCTCTCTGGTTACAATACTGGGTATTCAAGTATCCATTTTGTTCTTTCCTCATTTAGCAAACATCAATTCTAGGCCTATAGATAACAACTCTAGAATAATTTATCTTATCAACTCCTCTCAAGTGGCAGAAGGCAAAATAGTGCTTGATGATGCTAAAAAAAAAATCTAGCCGGGCTCGGTGGCTCAGCCTGTCATCCCGCGCCTTTGGGAGGCTGAGGTGAGTGGATTGCCTGAGCCCGCGGGTTCGAGACCCGCCTGGGCAGGTGAGATCTCATCTCTACTTTAATAAATAAAAAATCATCCGGGCGTGGTAGCGCGCGCCTGTAGTTCCAGCAACTCGGAAGGCTAAGGCGGAAGGATCGCCGGAGCCCAGCAGGTCGAGGCTGCGGTGGCCGGAAGTGGCCACTGCACTCCAGTCTGGGCGACAGTGAAACTCCAACTCAAAAAAAAAAAAAAAAATCTAGGTATGACTGAGCATCCAGTCTCCAGGACACGATCAGAGCAATTCTCCTTTTTATCTCTTTAAATATAGATACAGTGAATGCTTTAAGAACATGCCAACTACCAGAAGTCAAAGCAAAGTATACCACATATGAGATTTTGCTGTAAAACATCAAGAAAGGTTTATTTATAAATTACTGTAGTTATTCAACTCAGAGAAGCAGAGTAACTTCTTTTTACCAAGGATTGGGGTACTCAAAATTCAGGTATATGGGAAAAGAAAATATAGTATTTAAAATTTTCCATCTAATTCCCATATAAGAAGAAAAAAAATCTAACACTAAACTGAATATAGCAAGATTAAAGAACAGTTTGAAGTGGCAAAGAAACTGCCTTCCTACAGGTTATATGTTCCTATGTTTTCATTTACTTCAATGAGTTTCCTTTATAATCTACTAAACAACAATTCTAGTTCTTATTTTAAAGTAAATGTTAAATGCTTCCTAGTATGTTGAGTTAGCTTACTTTGGAGTGAAAATACTCTGGTAGAATCTATAATTCAGACCTTGGTAACTATAGGTTAGTAAGTGGATTCTGTAATCGGCAACTATACATAAGTAAAAATTAGTAAGAATGAAGGAAGACCAACTCTTAGACCAAGAAAAACCCAACTGGATCTTCAAGCATCTGAGAGTCTAGGATACCTTAGATACCAGTTTCTTAAGGAGTTATTTACAAATTAAATAATTAGTCAAAGGCTCTAACAAGAAGGGAAGAGATTTAGTAGCTGTTGGATTCCTATTCTAATATAGACATATGCTAGGAGTATAATTATCTTATATAATCTTTATAACTGCTCTGAAACAGTCATTTAGCCCCCTGACTTATAAAGAACATGCTCTTTAGAAGAATTAAGTAATTTGTTTACAGTTGAGCCAAGGGGAAATTCAAACCGAGAGCACAAGTTCTTAATTTTTTTTTTTTTTTTTTGGTATCTTACTATAATCATTTAACACATTAGAGATTCGATGCCTTTAAAACATTCAATAGGCCGGATGCAGTGGCTCACGTCTATAATCCCAGCACTTTGGAAGGCTGAGATGAGAGGATTACCTGAGCCCACAAGTTCGAGACCAGTCTGGGTAACTTAGTGAGACTGCATATCTACAATAAATCACAAAATTAGCCAGATGTGGTGATGCACACCTGTAATTCCAGCTACTTGGAAGACTGAGGTAGAAGGATCACCTGAGCCTAGCAGGTCAAGGCTGCAGTGGCCGTGAGCATGCCACTTCACCCCAGCCTGGGCGACAAAGTGAGACTCCAATTAAAAAAAGGAAAAAAAAATTCAACTAAGAAGCAATAACTACTTCTATTTCCTGATGTTATGAACTTCTTATATTTTATTAGGCAGTCAGAAGAGAAGTCAACAAACTATGGGCTGGAGGCAACCCAGGCAAACATTTTAGCAGGTACCAATTTTCTTTTTTCTTTTATCATCCTGGCTTTTGGTTTCTTTCTCACTGTTGTACACTGGTAGCTTAAAGAACCATGTTCAGTAAGAATAAGTGAATCACAAGGATCAGAAAAGTACAGCTGCTCTAAGAACTGCTAGGTGGATTGCTTTTAGGGAAAACACAAGAACTGTATTTAGTACTGGGAGTGAAAGAAACACGGCAAAAATATCTTCTCCTTGGTAGAAAGTATATTTCATCAATATTATATATAATTAATGCCAAATCCTAATCCTCCTGTATTAGCAAATAAAAAAATTAAACTATTAAGTAAATTTAAAAGAGAATGCAAATACCACTTTCAAAGTCTAGGCTTCAATTTTTCGTGTCTCCCAATATATGTAGGTAATTGTAGAAGAGTTTCAAAACTTTTTTTTAACCTAGAAGTCTAATAATCCATTTTAAAAAATATGTTGAATAGCCAGGCTCAGTGGCTTAGCCTGTAATCCCACGCATTGGGAGGCTAAGGTGAGTGGATTGCCTGAGCGCATTGGGAGGCTAAGGTGAGTGGATTGCCTGAGCCCGCGGGTTTGAGACCCGCCCAGGCAACTTGCTGAGACCTCATCTCTACAATGAAATAAAAAATTAGCCGGGCGTGGTAGCACGCGCCTGTAGTTCCAGCTACTTGGAAGGCTGAGGCGGAAGGATTGCTGAAGCCCAACAGGTGGAGGCTGCGGTGGTCGGGAGCATGCCACTGCACTCCAGTCTGGGTAACAGAGTGAGACTCCAACTCAAAAACAAAAAAACAAAAAATAAATAAATAAAAATATGTTGAGTAATGTTGAATAATATCTTAGTCTATAAAGCAGAGTTAATTGTTAGCCTCCTTTTCCTCATCCTCTTTATTCTCTAGCCTCTCATCTAAAAGAACATGTTTGAGAAAGGAAGCTACAAAGTTTTCACTTTAAAAATAAACTCAAACACATTTTTAAAAAGTAAGATTATTTAATAGTCATGTATATTCATTGGAAAAAAGAATCTGAAACTGAAAACAGTGATTCACTTTTCCTCTGGGTTTCCATATACATGAATCAAAACAATTTACAAAGAATACTTGTACAATGAGGAGTAGCAGACAAAAATTCAGACTTCCAGATATTAAAAAGTAATTTCATATTTATTAGATGTAAACAATTTTATACTGGAGACGTAGATTTACCAAAAAAAATCAAAACAAAAATTGACAAAGTGATCTTAGATATAAACAGTTTTATACTGGAGACGTAGATTTACCAAAAAAAAAATCAAAACAAAAATTGACAAAGTGATCTTATATTTAAATGTCATCTGAACATATCACAGGACAACGTCCTATGTTCTACTAAGACTCACACAGCAGGACTAGACCTACATTTAAATTATTGACATTATTTGGCAATTATCCATTTTGGAAAAAATTTTGATCTGACCATTCAAGTCATAAAACTACAGTCTATAGAGTTGGAAGGTATCTGAGAACTCACTAGTTTAAGTTCCTCAATTTACAAAAGAACAAAGCAGAGCGAAGGAAAGTTAAATAACTTGCCCAAAATGCCTGGTGATCTCAGGATTAGGGCATGGCATAGTGTTAGGTATAATATTTTAGCAATGAAGCGAACTGAATCACATCTGATCTGAAAGACATATTTTTTAAAGGCTTAATCAATTTTGTCCTTTCATCAGAAAGTGATTATTTTCTAAGTTTAGAAGAGACTGTGAGATCATCTAGCAATCACTTTTGGTAATAAAAGAAACCTTCAAAACATTTCCCTAGTATCTGAAACAATGTAAAATTAAATAAACCAGAGAAATCCAAAGCTAGGGTTCTCCTGGCTCTTTCTCCCATAGTAGCAAGATGCACAATAATGTTACATCTAAATGCTGTCTAAGGAAAGGAAAGCAACAGAAAAATTTAATCTATATGCTGCCTCCTCCTCACATACATCTGAAGGGTTTGTCAGTTTTCTGCCAACCATTGCACTCTGCTTTGGTATTCTGACCACTGTGGGCTAGACATTCCCAAGGAGGATCTGACTTGACCTACTTAGACCCTGACATCTGGAAACTTCATTGTTCCCCAGCTTTTCCCCACTACTGGTGAAAAACACCAGCAAGGTTGGCTGGCTAACCTTGAAGATGAGATGACAGGTCTGCAGATGCACCAGTAGCCTCTGACCTGTCAGGAGAACTCTCAGTTACCTGACTAACTAAAGTAGCAACCTAGATTTCCAGAAATATGAGCAGTTTTCTTAAATGAAACTTCTCCAGAGACCCTGGGTAGACGGTATGAATGGACCGCTCAAAAACTTCCTCAGCAAACCTTTAACTCCCATTTTTGTTGACTCCATTATTGTTATACGAGTAAGGAAGAGAGATTACAGATATATAAGAAAATATTTAAAGAAAGAAAAGCATTGTTTGCTGTGTAAAGGCTGTTACCCAAGGCTAATATGCAACATGTTAAAGGTATATCTGAAATATCTTAACCCTGTAATCCAAAGAATAAATATGAAAATTAAAATAACACCGAGGCATAAAAGTCTGAAGGTTAACAGGTACCCATGGTTATTTTGCAGGAGGGCCCATAGACAAATAAGGCTTTCTAGTACTACTGAGCATCCCTAATTAGGCTTTGACTGTGAGCCTGATAGAAAACTATATTAGAAATTGACATGATTTCATTTTTTCCATCTCTTGAGATGTTAAGAAAGGTCCAAATTAGTGTGGGACTAATGTAAAAAGATGTACAGATTACTCGTGATGTCATTAAAGAAAGTTAACAGATAACTGGGAGAAGAATGTCATCAAAATAAGTAAACTCTCAAAGAGATCGCACTCATTTACATGATGCTCAATCCTATTTAATCAACTGAAATATTTTAGTATGATTACCTACTTCCTTACTCCACCATTACTGAAATTAGATTGTCTAAAATTCATGCTCCTAATGAGGAAAATCTTACCTCTTAAAAAAAAAGAAAGAAAGAAAAGTCCAGGACTCAATTTCCTCAGCACTACAGTCACAATGCATAAAAAGAGAAGAATGAATATGTCAATATGTTTACACAGAACAGCACAGTTTATCTCCAAACCAGGACACTACTGAAAGTGAAAGGGGGTACTATTAAAAATTATAACAGGTAATGACGTAGAACAGAAACTCTCATTCATTGCTGATGGAAATGCAAAATGTTACTAGCCACTTCTGAAGACAGCTTGGCAATTTCTTACAAAATAAGACACAGACTCACCATACAATCTAGCTCCTAGGTATTTACTCAAGTGAACTGAAAACTTTTGTTTACCCAAAAACCTATATGTGAATTTTTATAGCAGCTTTACTCATAACCACTAAGAACTGGAAACAACCAGATCTCATTCAACAGAGGAAGAAAGAGTAAGCAAACTGTGGTTTCAGTAATAAATGCATTTGACTAAGTATAAAAAGCCAGATCTGAAAGCTTATATATTGTATCATTCCATTCATACAATACTCTGGAAAAGATTAAATTAAAGAAACAGAAAACAGATCAGTGGTTGCCAGGAGCCAGGAGAGTGAAGAGTGGTTTACTACAAATTGGACATTAAAGGGAAGTTTTAAGATGATGCAACTATTCAGTATGGTTCTGAGACGGTACACACTGCATATCTGGCAAAGCCCAAAGAACTGTACAACAAAGAATGAGTTTTCACATATGCAATATTTAAAAAACCAACCAGGAAGTTAGGGATTCCAGGATTGAATGCAGACTGTGACAAAAAGACCTAATGGTATTATAAATGCGTGATATAATTTCACTTGAGGCAGTACAGGAACAACAAAAAAGAACCAACCTAGATAACTTTGGGAAATAATTTGACAGGAAACAGTAAGACTAGTGGCAAAAGGACCTGTTCATAAACACTGTTTCCTAGTTGATAAAGTTGTTTCTCAGCAAGGCATGAGTTAATGCTTTTTTTGAGTGGGAGTCTCACTCTGTCACCCAAGCTGGAGTCCAGTGGCATGCTAATGGTCACCACAGCCTCAACCTGCTGGGCTCAGGCGATCCTCCCACCTCAGTCTTCCAAGTAGCTGGAACTACAGGCACACACCACCACATCCAGCTGTAAGATCGGAGGTACCGGAGGGCGGAGCGGGTCTCGCCTTAACAAGGTGGCTCCAACCCGGACCAGGCCGGAACTAAGACCCCAGCCGTAAAGCCAGCCAGTACCTGTTACAGCGACTCTAGCAACCCCGTTCAGCCAATCGCCAGCAGACGCGACAGCCGTCCCAACCAATGATCGCTCTCCCCAATCCCCCTCACAGCTTTCTCAGCGCGCCCTTTATAAACCCGTCGCCCCTCTTGCTGGGCGCGACTTCTCTGGCCCACAGCTATATGGACCGGAGAACCTCGCCCCGGACTGGGCTAATACATTTTTCTTGGCTCCTTTGTTGCCGTTTCATCTGGTCTGGTTTCGTTTACCTTACACCAGCTAATTTTTGATTTACTGTAGAGACGAGGACTCGTCAAGTTGCCCCGGCTAGTCTCGAATCCACGGGCTCAGGCAATTCTTTCACTTTAGCCTCCCAAAATGCTGCAATTATAGGTGTGAGCCACCACGCCTGGCCATGAATTAACATTTCTAAAACTGCTTTATATGTACATTTTACACCAAACAAATCAGTAAATGGATGGTATCTGGTAGGAGTCAGGGCTGGGCTCGGTGGCTCAGCCTATAATTCCAGCACTTTGGGAAGCCAAGGTGAGTGAATTGCCTGAGCCCACTGGTTCGAGACCTGCCCCAGTGACTTGGCAAGACCTTGCCTCTACAATAAAAAAAAGAAAATTAGCCATGTGTGGTAGCACATGCCTGTAGTTCCGGCTACTTGGAAGGCAGAGGTGGAAGGATTACCAGAGCCCAGCAGATCAACGCTGGGGTGGGGCTGGGAGTGTGCCACAGCACTCCAGCCTGGGCGACAGAGTGAGACTCCAACTCAAAAAAAAAAAGTCAGATCACCCACTATTGAAAAGGCAAGCACAGATAAACTAAAGGGGGAAGGCTAGAAAGAATACTGCATTAGATTAACTTAATACAGATACAGAAATAATTATAGATATGTGTGTATACATGAGTTAGTATACATATATATATATATTTCCTTACTCTGTCTGTTGAGAAGGCCTAGAAGCAAGACACTCTGGTAGCAATCATCATACCCACCACCCAAATATTGGTATCTAAATACCACTATTCAATAAAAGGAACCGCAGGTCCTTGGAGAAATGGCTATTTCTAGGACTAGGTAGGGAAAATACAAGATAAGCTGGAGTGTCTTATAGTAACAGAAAGTAAGAAAGTGTTCAACAAAAGCGAAAGGATGGGGTTATGTCATGGAACCATTTGAGCAACAAAATATTGTTATATATGTCATACATAATAGCACAGTATAGAATAAATAGTAAAATATAGAATAAATATCCATGAATTCATACTCATAGATAAATAGGGAAGAAAAGACAGATCTGTACAGAAGAAATCCAATAAACTTATGTATGTACTCTTCAAGAGCTTAATCTACTACCCTCCTTGAGTGTGGGCTAGATTTAGTGACTTGCTTCCAAAGAACAGAATATGAGGTGTGGGGGTAACTTTATAGGGGAGAAACTGCCAAACATTACCTTGGCCAGATGATCAAGGTTAACATAAACAGTGATAAGTCATGATGATAGAATATACCCCTGATAAGATGTGAAGAGAAGTCCAATTCATCTCTGCAGTATCACTCCCCAAAAATCACAACCCCAGTCTATATGAAAAAAACATCAGGCAAATCCAAACCGAGGGACACTCCATAAAATAGCTGACCAATATGCTTCATAACTGCTCTGTCACAGAACAGAGGAAACTACAGAGATATGAACATCTAAACACCATGTAGCATCTTGCTAGATCCAGAAACAGAGAAAGGACATTAGGGAAAAGGCTAGTAAAATCTGAATAAAGTCTGAACTTTAATTAATAGTAATGTTTCACTGTTGATTTCTTAGTTTGACAAATTTTATGATTATGATTTGATCATGTAAAATTGATCATGTAAAATGCCAGCAATAGGGCAAACTGGCGAGGCGCATAATATGTAATAATAATATGTTTGTAACTTTTCTGTAAATCTGAAATTACTTTGAAATAAAACGTGTATTAAAAAATTTGCCAAGAAAATAGATATGAACCAGAACCACCCTAGAAAAGCTAGGATATCATGCTCATCTAACATATGATCCAAGTCTACTTTCACTTAACATGCTTTAACTGTTGAAAATCTAGACAATAATAATTGAGTTTGTGTTATTCAGCAATCAGTGGAAAACCTAACTGGATTTCACCATTGCTAAAAAAATTTTTTCTTTAACTTTTTTTGTAATTGCTAGCTGCACAAAATACAAAATAATGCTTTATTATTTTGAGCTGATGAGAGGGGGAAAATGCAGAAAAAACGATTTGTCTTTAAGACTTTTTAATACTAAAGAGTCTCCTTTTCATGCCAGTTTTATATATTTAGGTCTTAAATATTTGATTCTTGTGGAAGAGGTAAGAAAAATAGCTATCGGAAAAGAAACCCATCTGATTCAGAAGATCAGCGGTGAGCTAGGAGGCCCCCAACACAAGAGATAAGCTCATGAGAGATGAAGGAACCAAATGAAAGAGTGAATAAAAAGATACCACATGTAATAGCAAGAGGGAGTAAACAAAGACGGTGAAAACTGACAAAACTCCCTTCTATCCTGGCTAGCAGCAAACAGACTATATTTTTAAACTATTTGTACAATTCCGTTTGCTATGTTAGAAGAACTAATAACACTCTTAGACAGTTTCTGCTGCCAGAAATCGTTTCTATTCCAAGCAGAGGGAAAAAATTACAAAGCGGGTACAGAAATCATTTGAAAGCAAAAAAATTTTTGATGCTTTTTTTCCCCCCTTCGCTACCTGCATGAGGAGGGTAGATGTTTTAGGGAGTTATAGGTATTTCTAGTGCACTAAAGTGGTATAAACCCACACTATATTTCCTTTGTGGGGGTACCAAACCAGAAATACTGCCAAAAGCGCTTTGCAGCGTCTGCACTACGCCAATGCATATTATAACCAAATCTAATGTAATAAATACCATCCTGGCAGGGCTCAGTGGCTTAACCTGTAATCCTAGCACTTTGGGAAGCTGAGGCGAGTGGATTGTCTGAGCCTGAGGGTTCCAGACCAGCCCCAGCAACTTGGCACAACCTCATCTCTACAATAAATAAAAAAATTAGGCGGGCTTGGTAGCGCATGCCTGTAGTTCCATCTATTTGGAAGGCTGAGGCGGAAGGAGAGGCAGAAGGATTGCCAGAGCCCAGCAGGTTGATGCTGGGGTGGCCGTGAGTGTGCCACTGCACTCCAGCCTGGGTGACGAAGTGAGACTCCAACTCAAAAATATAAAATAAAATAAAATAAATACTATCCTTACATTTCCGATAAAATCCATTTATCCAATAAATATTTACTTTATGTTTCTTTTGTGTCAGTACTTTTTGAATGCTGCATAGGTGTTTACAAATAATACATATCCATTATTTTAAAATTCAATCAATTCAAACAAGTACAAAAATGACAGGGGGGAAATAATCACCCTCCAACCTCCTACCCAGAATTTAACAGTTGGTGAAATCCAATCTAGACATCTCTCTTTGCCAGGTACATTAATAAATATCCCTAAAAAGGACTTCAACCACTTTTCAAACAGAAAGTTTCTTTAAAAAAAGAAAAGAATAACCAACTATTAAGTTTGAATTTTATACTAATATTAATCTAAAACTATTTTCTTATTAAAAAATAATCTGAGAATTCAGCCCAACGACTTTCTTTCACCTGAAACACACCTAATAGAACCTTCCTCTAATTAAAAGTCTGAACTCAAGATAAAAATAAACACATAAGTATACATGCGTTAACATCAGCCTTGTTTATAACTTTGTATGCAAAGAAGCTAATTAGGCGGCAGCTCTCCCTATACTGAAGTAGATTTCAATTGGTTGCCTATTTCAACTTAGTCCCTGGAAAATAAAATGGTCAGATGCTGCCTGCAGCAGTAAAGGGTAACAGTGAAAAAAAATTTTAATTAAAAATTTTTTTAAAACTTACTAATTAAAATCACATTAAGGGTCAGTCTCAGTGGCTCATGCCTATAATTCCAGCACTTTGGGAGGCTGAGACAGGGGGACTGCTTGAGTCCAGGAGTTTAAGACCAGCCTGGACAACAAAGCAAGAACCCCAACTCTAAAAAGACCTAAGACCTCCCAGGCTTAGATGGGAGGATCCTTGAGGCTAAGAGATAGAGGCTGCAGCAAGCCAGAATTGCACTACTGCACTCCAGCCTAGGCAACAGAGAAAGACCCTAACTTAAAAAGAAAAATCACTTTAAGAGGAGAGGGAGTTGCATGCTTTCTTTGATTTTTAGTTCCATGTTCATCTTTTCAAATATTTTTTTCAGTAATTTTCTTATTAAATGGAATTTGAAAATAATTTAAGCATGCTTCGTTAGCTTAAATCTAAGCATGAAAAATGGCCACATCTAAGGTTTTCATAGCATTTGAAGTTTGAATGCAGAAATAGAGTCAAATAACTTTTCACAAGGGAAAAACAAACCTTTTTCCCTCTAAAAGGTAGGTCATTTCCCTCCTCTTTCTTTCATTTTCAATTCATTAGCATTGATATAGATGACTTGCTAAGGACCCCTGAATTCCATCCTGGCCTCCCTCTATGTTCACTCGCATTCACCGTGGTGTCAGGGGCACCGACAAACTCTGAACTGCCCCTGGACCAGTTCTACCCAGACTTCCAAGCCTGCAACTCCCCTTCTTGAAAGTTGACCTGTTTGGGCTCATCTTTTCCTGTCTCATCCCCATACACTGTCTTTGCGCCCAACTGGGAACTGCCCATGTCTCTACCTACTCTTCTTCTCAATATTGTTTCTGGTAGTGGTGAGTTCTGTTGATCTTTTTAAAAACCAAAACTTGGTTTCACTGATTTTTCTCTATTGTTTGTCCATTTTCCATTTAACTGGTTCTGCTGTTATCTTTATAACTGCTTTCCTTCTACTTTAGGCCTAACTTGCTCTTCTTTTCTAGCTTCCTCAGGTGGAAGCTTAGACCATTATTTTAAAGCAATAACATGTCCCTCTGGCATTGCTTTACCTGCACCCTGCAAATGTTTTTTCATTTTCATTTGAAATATTTTATAATTTCCTATATGACTTTTTATTTTACCCATTAGTTATTTGGACGACTACTTCTAAATATCTGAAAATTGTCCTGATATCTTTCTGTTAGTGAATCTGAATTGATTCTGTTTTTGGTGAGGGCATATATTCTGCGATTTAGAAACCTCTAAACATAATGAGACTTTTTAATCACCCAGAATACAATCAGTCTAAGTGAAGTTCCATGTGCACTTGAAAAGAATTTATTCTGCAGTTGTTTGGAGGCATGCTATATAAATGTCAATTAGGTCAAATCAGTTGGTAGTGTTATTAAGTGTTCTAAATCCCTATGGATTTCATGTATGTCTTATCAATTACTGAGAAAGGAGTATTGAAATCTCAAACTATCATGGATTTGCCTAGTGCAGTTGTCAGCTTTTGCTTCATGTACTTTGAAGCTTTGCTATTACATGTGTACACACTAAGAATAGTTGTATCTCCTTGATGAGTTGACTCCTTTATCATTTTTAAATGTTCCTCTTTATCCCTTGTAATGTTCTTTGTTCTGAAGTCTACTTTGAGATTAACATAGCCACTCCAGCTTTCTCACAATTAGTGTTTGTTTGACATATGGTTTTCTACCTTTTGGTCTTTATATGTAAAGTGAGTTTCTTATAAATAGCAGAGAGTTTCTTGCTTTTACATATAGCCTGAAAATATTTGTTTTAATGGGAATTTTTAGACCATTTAGAGTTAATGTAATTATTGATAAGACTGGGTGTAAATCTACCATCTTGCTATTTGTTTTCTACTTGTTCCTCTTTGTTCCTTTTTTCCCCTCATTTCCGACCTTCTTCTAGGTTTTTTTTTTTTTAGCGTTCCATTTTATCTCCACCATTTGGTTTGTTTTTCAAGTGTTTCTTCTAGGATTTGCTGTATGCATCTTTTTCTTATCATGGTCTACCTCCAAATAATATCATATGCCTTTGTGTGCATAACACATTAACCTTTCAACAGTATACGTCAATTATTCCCCATCCTTTGTTGTTTTCATACATTTTACTCCCTCATATGTTATATACCCCACAATATTTGTTATTATTTTTGTTTTAAATTTAGTTATCTATAAAATTTTAAATACATATTTTCCTTTAATTACTTGAATATATTGAGTGTATTTAATGTAGTTGTTTCAACATTCTTATCTAATTCCTTCATTTCTGGATCTGTTTCTATTAATTGACTTTAATTTTGGTTATGAATTATGTTTTTGTGCCTCTTGCACGTCTAGTGTTTTTTATTGTGTGCCAAGTATTGTTGATTTTATGTTGCTAAGTGTTAGTTTGTTGTATTCATTTAAAGAGGATTATTGTTCTAACAGGCAGTTAAATTACATGTGAACCAGTTTAATTTCTGTGGGGCTTATGTTTAGGGTAGCTCTAAAATGGTCTTTATTCTATAATTAATTTAGTCCTTAATTTAGTCCTACTACAAAGGTATGAACCTTCTGTGAAGCCTTTTTTGAATATCCAATATCCATATAGTCAATGAGATTTTTTCACTCTAGCTTATGGGAACTCAGCTACTTTTGGTTCTGTACGAGTTCTAGGAATTGTTCAGCTTACAGCTCCTCAATACCTTTTCCCTAGTCATTGTTTTTGCACAGCCTCATGCAATTTCACCCTACCCATGTACAGGACTCAAAGGGACTCCTACATAGACATCCAGAGCTCTTTATCTACATAGCATCCTCTTGTTTGGTACAGTGCCCTGCACTTTCTAGCTACTAGCACATCCCAAACTCTGATCTATATCTCACACCTCTCAGCAATACCACAGGGTACTGTTTGGGTTTTCCCTCCCTGCATAAGGTTTGGAAATTGCCTCCAGGCAGAAAGCCAAGACAATCATAGAGCTATCTCTTTTGTTCCTTTCTCTCAGGAATCATAGGACTATATTGCCAGTTGTCTAACAAATGAAGACAGTTGCTTCATATATATTGTCCACTTTCTAGTTGTTATAGTGAAAAGGCAATTCTAGATACTGTTATTCCCATGACTACATATAAAATCTTTTATCATAATCTTTGATTGAATGTCAAATGATACATACAAAATAACTGTAGAGACTATAGTTGGAGTTATTTCCCACAGAAAAATAACACCAACCTTTTGTTAGACAAAAAGGAACTGAGCTGGGATGGGACTGGAAAGTAGCTTTTGTCTCAAGGGTGAAATTATCAGTTGTTCGTGCAGGTACTGTCCTTATACTAGAAGTTCTCAAAGTGTGGTCGGTGGACACCCAGGGGTCCTTGATATTTTTTGGGGGTGGGAGAGGGTCCATGAAACAAAACTATAATAAAATAATACTATTATTTGTCCTTCTCATTGTACTGACATTGGCACTGATGGTGCAAAAGCAAAGGTAGGCAAAACTTCTGGAGTCTTAGCATGAATCAAGGCAGTGGCCTCAACTGTACAACTATATTCTTCAGTGCTACTCACTTAAAAAAAAATTTGTATAATGTTCTTGATGAAATAGTGCAAACAGTTAATTCTATTACCTCTTGACTCATGAGTACGTGTCTTTTTTATAACCTAAGTTACAAATGGGAAGTATGTACAAGACATTTCTGCTGTATTCCAAAGTATAGCAGGGGTCTCAAGAAAAAGCACTGTGATTCTTTGAGTTGCAAGCTGAATTAGCTGGTTATTGTTGTTGTTTTCATGAAACACAACTTTTACTTGAAAGAACAATCAATGGACAAATTATGGCCTTTCAACTTGTATATTTAACAGGCATTTTCTCAAAAATGAATGCAGTAAGAAAATAACAGTATATGTTGCCAATGATAAAATTTAAACTTTTAGGTAGAAATTATAATTGTGAAAAACTTGTATAAGCCACTATAACCTTGACAGCTTTCCAATACTTAACAACTTTTCTGACGAGACCAGTGGTGATACTAACAAATATGATATTTTTAAAAATATCATATAATGAAACATGTCAATGTTTAGAAGAACTGCATACCTCAGTGAACAGGCATTTCCAAATATCCAGTTTATAGTACAAAATTTTGGATGGGTAAAAAAAATCTCAAAATACAAGACATCACAATAGGTTTTAATGTAATAAAGCACCAAAAGCTTATTGATATTGTTGCATATTTCACATTGCATCTAACCTTTTAGAAACTACCACCTGTGAAGTTTGGATGTAGGATCAAAGTGATTAAATTACTCCTCCTTTTTCCAACTACTTAACTATGTAAGGCTGGATTTTCTTTATTTATTTCAACCTAAACAACACAATGCAAAAAGCTGAAGGCAGACGCAGATATGAAAACTCAGCTGTCCTTATTAAACCAGACAATAATGAGATTTTCAAATATCTAACAATTCTACTCAGTAATATTTGTTTGTTTTGGAAAATGTAATTTTTGGTTGGGCTTGGTGGCTTAGCCTGTAATCCCAGCACTTAGGGAAGCCGAGGCCAGTGGATTGCCTGAGTCTGCGGGTTTGAGACCAGCCCGGACAACTTGGCGAGACCTTGTCTCTACAATAAATCAAAAATTAGTCAGGCGAGGTAGCATGTGCCTGTAGTTCCGGCTACTCGGAAGGCTGGGCAGAAGGACTGCCGGAGCTCAGCAGGTCAATGCTGGGGTGGCTATGAGTGTGCCACTATACTCTAGCCTGGGTGACAGAGTGACACTCCAAATCAAAAAAAGAAATGTAATTTTTTCCCCAAAAAATGTTTATTAATATTCACATGAAATAGGTTTATCTTTATTGTTTTTAAATTAATAAATATTTAAAATTCCTCTTTTAATTTCTGAATTTCTCTTATAGTAAATATCAACAGATATAAAGCATAGAAGCAAAATCTCCTTGGGGTCTTCAGTAATTTTTAAAATTGGAATGTGGACCTGAAATCACTAAGTCTGAGAACCCAGCAAGTCTCCTAAGTACCATGAGTCTGAAGAAATCTTACTTGGCTTTTCCAGCCTTGTCCCGAGCCTCCCACACTGCCACGGCACTTAGCAAATATCCAGCGTGTATTTTGGTCTCCCTTAGATTTCCATCCTTCAAACGAGTTCATAAACTTCTAAAAGGCCTTCTGATTTCTCTTTTCTCCTATGACCTCCCTCTCCCTGAATCAAACCTGGTCTAGGAACATGCCTATACTCAGAAACTGCTCTCAGAAGAAAAATGGTTAGCCATCTCAGTTCACATGAGAAGGGTTCTTCCCTCTCTAGAATTTAAGTGCATCTCCTCTGTTCTTCCATAGCTTCCCTATAACTTTAAAAATAAGCCTTTGGTATTTATCCATATTCTGCACAGGAGCTACAACAGTCTGCCACGACCTACTACACACTATCCTGGGGCACAAGTCTTTTAATCCACAAACAAAAAACAATAGCTGGCACATATATCATTTACTACTATCTGCCAAACAATATTCTCAGCATTTTACAGACTATTAACTCATTTAATTCTCAAGGCAACAGTATAATACAGACATCATTACCATCCTCACTAAAGTCACACGGCTGGCTAGTAAGTAGTGAAGTCAGGACTCGAGCCTAGGCAGTTTGTTTCAGCGTGTAGACCCTTGGTCCCTAACAAGCTTCCCTTAGCCTTATCTGCCACACAGTTTCCCTTATAACACTTACCCCATTTTCATGGTTGCCACAAACAACTCAAGGATGAAGATGTCTAAATCTTGTCCTCCAGGTTTAACCTGGCTTAACTGCTAGCTGAACTTCAACCTGAATATTCAGCATATCTAAAACCAATGCATCTTCTTCACTCCTCTGAAACTTCCTTTCTCAAACATTGCCCTCTCATAGCATCAGTTTTTCCTCCTTCTTTCCTACCTGGGCCAATCTGGGCAATTATGGTCCACCCTTCCTCTCAGTTTCAAATATATTTACATCTATACCGGTAATCCCTTAAACACTGATTCCCAACCAAGTTTAGAAAGGTCATTTAAAAAAAAAAAAAAAACAAGAAATATGTGTTGTTCAATTTTTAAAACTTTTCTTTTATTCTGAGATAATCCCCACATTTTACTGTTAGAATGTTTTGGTTTTTTCACTTAGGAAATAGTGATAATAGACAATAGCTTGTTTTATAAATCTTTCTTGGTGAATTAAAACATGACAATACTACATGATTCTCAAAGTCAACTGCTTGGTTGGTTTGAAATTGTACTGAACAGGAAATTTTAAAATCAACAAACTTTTCCCCCCTCAAGATGATGGATTAGAGACTTTGTTACTACAACTCAGCAACTTGGAAACAGCAAAATAGTGTGTAGAAATTCACACTTTTATCCAGGAAGAAACACAGGAGCTCAACGTAAAAGCGAAGGAAGATTAAAATACTTTGAAAACTACAGCAGGTAGCAGCCTGTGCAATAGATTGGGCGGAAAACTGTGCATGAACCCCCAGTGCCTGAGGTGGGGCAACACACTTCCCTTCTGGGGAGGCAGGGCAACACACATCCCCACTGGACAGCGGGATCGGGCCTCTGGGGAGCTTCTGAACCTAGCACATGCAGGATCTGACTTGGGAGCAATAGGGAGACTGTGAGAGGGAACAGCAGCCTGAAGTGCTTCCTAAGAGCACCCACACACCAATGTCAACAGACAGAGGTTATTCTTGATCCTACCTCACAAAGGGCTGTGCAGACATCTGCCAGTAACACAAGTGGCAGTCACTGGTTTGGAGAGAGTCTGGACTGGCATTTGTGGTCTATCTCAGCAAGGAAAGCGCTCCCACAGACAGAACTCAGAGGCAAGTTTGGCATGGGCTCCTGTCATGGGCACTAGAGTTAGCAACCCCATTTTGCACTACTGGACTAGGAGGGGTGTGGCCTGGGAGCTGAGGTTTTTGTCCCAGCAAGGAGTTTGGTGGCCTGGGGCAGTTTCCTGACCTGAGACAGACTGCCTGGCTGGTTGACTGGCTGTTTCAGCTTGCTGCCAGCAGCAGCCTGCGGGAAAGAGCCCTGCTAGGTCAAAAGCATGAGGTGATGCAGGTGGCACTCCCACCTGCTAGGCTGTGGAGCGTAGGTCACTCCTCTTTCCCAGAGCTGGCACGCTGACACGACAGCTGATGCTCCACTTGTCCCTGGAGTATTGTCCCAGGAGCCTGAGATTTGCATTCCAACCCTTATAAGGGCCACACTTGTGTCCACCATTGGGGCGCTTAAGCACAGGCTTGGCCAGCCCTGCCCTGCTGGGCTGTGCTCCCACTACCACCTCAGAGGTAGAGCACAGGACCAGGACTACTGGGCGTCCCGCCACAGTCCATCACCTGGGACATCTGAATACTCCTTCTGGCTAACAAAGGTCAGGGATAGACCCTACTGCTACCACTGAAGTTGGCTCTCACCTGCATGTACCACCTACTGGCTAGGAGTTCAGCCTGCACAGCCAATTACAACATCCACTGACATAATTGCACAGTGCTCAGGAAGGAGACAAGCTTTGTGTGAACTCTACTACCTTAATCGTCCACACAGTCCTAGCTGTTCAGGAGGCCTTGAGTCCACTCACACCCGGGTACATTACTACTACAACCAGCATCTGAGAGAGTCACCATGCTAAGACTATTCGTAACCAAGGAAATCATACATAGTACACACCACTGAATGCTCTAAGGAAGCTATGAGGGAACTCATCACCACTAGCCCAGCCCTACAAAAAATGCTCAAAAGAGCTGAAACATGGAAACAAAATGTTGATACTCACCGTTATAAAAACACATGAAATTATAAAACTCAATTATAAAACAATTATATGGAGGAAGAGAAAGAAATCAAATGGCAACATAACAGAACTCAACCAAACCTCAGAGGAAAAAAACAGAGAAAGAATCTACAAAGCAAGTAGATAACAACATCATGTGTCAATGTTAACTTTGAATGTAAATGGATTAAATTCTCCACTAAAAAGGTATAGATTGGTGGAATGGATTTTAAAAACATGAACCAACTAACTAATTACAGGCAACTTACAAGAAACTCACCTTAGTAAAAGTACTTATAAACTTAAAGGAGTGGGAAATGACATTGCATGCAAACACATACAAAAGTGAGCAGGAGTAGTTATATTTATATCAGATAAAACAAACTTTAAATCAACAATTAAAAAAGACATAGAATTATATAATGATAAAAGGGTCAATTAAACATGATATAGCAATTCTAAATACACATGTACTCAACACCAGAGCATCCAGATTCATAAAAGAAATACTACCAGACCTAAAGAAAGACATAGACAGCAACACAATAATAGTAGGGGACTTCAACAACCCCACTGAAAGCACTAGACAGATTATCAAGTCAGAAAATCAACAAAGAAACAATGAACTTAGAGTGTACTTTAGACCAAATGGACTTAACAGACATTTACAGAATATTCCACCTAACCACAGACGAATATACATTTTTCTCATCAGCGCATGAAACATTCTACTAAATAAAATATGCTAGATGACAAAAAAAGTCTCAACAAACGTTTAAAAAAATATATACCAAGTATCTTATTGAACCACAGCAGAAGGAAACTAGAAATCAGGCCAGGCAATGTGGCTCACACCTGTAATTCCAGCACTTTAAGAATTTAATTTAATTTAATTTAATTTAATTCCAGCTGAGGTGGGAAGACTGCTTGTGCCTAGGAGTTCAAGATTAGCCTAGGCAAATGGTGAAACCTTGTATCTTCAAAAATAAATAAATAACTGGGTATGGTGGTGTGTGCCTGTTGGGAGCCGGCCACAGAGACCCACTGAGCGTTAGGGATCAGGAAAGGCCATTGACCCCGAGACCACTAGGATGCGTTCGGGAGCTATTGACCCCATTTCCTCCCCCTTTCTACTCAGCACTAAACAGATTAAGCTCCTGTGAACTCAAAACATAAAAACTCTGAGACCGGGATGAACACAAGCTACCTTTAGAAGCTCATTGCTCCCATTCTTCCACGAACTGCAGTTTTGGCTTTCACACAACTTATAATTCAAACTCAGGTCACATCTAAGAGCCTTAGTATTGTTCACAGGCTTCTGGGTCATGATCTTAGGATTTATTGAAGTTGAATAAATGGATTAAGGTTTCATAGATTAGGTTATGGGATTATACCTGAAAGAACATCCAGTGGGTAGGGAACGCCCCTCACATACCCAACTGTGTATAAAAGACCAGTTGTAATTCCCATTAAACGACTTCTGCACTAGACTGGGGTCCAGTCTCTTTCTTTCTCTCTCTCTCTCTTTCTCTCTTTCTTCTTCCCCCCAATCGCTGACGCCATCTCCACCTTTGGGGTACCCTGAACCTGGCTGGAGCTGGTCTCCGGCATGTGCCTGTAGTCCTGACACTTGGGAGGCTGAGTATCGCTTGAGCCCAGGAGTTCGAGGCTACAGTAACCTGTGATTGTGCCACTGCACCTCAGTCTGGGCAACACAGTGAGAGACCCCAACTCAAAAGAACACAATAATAACAAAAAACTAGAAATCAACTCTTAGAGGAACTTCCAAAGGTATACAAATACATAAAAAATAAAGAACATACTCCTGAACAATCTTTGGGTCAACAACAGAATTAAGACAAAAATTTTAAATTTTTTTGAAACAAATCAAAATGAAAACAATATATTAAAAACTTTGGGATACAGTGAAATCAGTGCTAAGAGGAAAGTTTATAGCATAAAATGCCTCCATCAAAACAAATAGAAAGACCACAAATTAACAACCTGATATTTTACCTCAAGGAACTAGAAAAACAAGAGCAAACCCAACCCAAAGCTAGCAGAAAAAATAAAATAACAAAGATCAGGGCAGAATTAAAGGAAATTGAGAACAAAGGATCAATACAATGCATCAACAAAGCAAAAACCTGGTTCTTTAAAAAGCTAATTGAAATTGGTAGTCTGCTAGGTAGGCTAACCAAGAAAAAAAGAGAGAAGATCCAAATAAATATGATCAGAAATGAAAAAAGAGATATTACAACTGATACAACAGAAATGCCAAAGTTCCTCAGACACTACTATGAACAACTAAACACCCATAAACTAGAAAACGCATAGGAAATGGATAAGTTCCTAGAAAAATATAACCTCTCAAAATTGAACTAAGGAGAAATAGAAATCCTAAACAAACCAAGAACAAGTAGTGAGACTGAATCAGTAAATAAAAAAAAAAAAAAAAATCTTCCAACAAAAAAACAAAGCCCAGGACCAGATGGATTCACAGCTGAATTCTACCAAATGCACAAATAACTGGTACCAATCCTCTTGAAACTCTTCCAAAGAACTAAGGAGGAGGGAATCCTCCCTAACACATTCTATAAAGTCAGTATTACCCTGATACCAAAGCCAGACAAGGACACAACAAAAAAGAGAAAACTACAGTCCAATATCCCTAATGAATATGGATGCAAAAATCACCCCCAAAATACTAGCAAACCAAATCCAACAGCACATCAAAAAGATAATACACTTCAACCAAGTAGGTTTTATTCCAGAGATGCAAGCATGGTTCAGCATACACAAATCAATAAATGTGATCCACCACACAAACAGAATTGGAAACAAAAACAATATGATTATCTCAATTGATGTAGAAAAAACATTTAATAAATTTAGTATCCCTTAATGGTAAAAACCCTCAGTAAACTAGGCAAAGAAGGAATATACCTCAAAATAATAAAAGCTATATACAACAAACCCACAGTCAACATCATATTGAATGGCGAAAAGCTGAAAGAACTCCCCACTAAGAATAGAAACAAGACAAAGATGCTCACTTTCCCTACTCCTATTCAACTTAGTGCTGGAAAGCCTAGCCAGAGCAATCAGGCGACATAAAGAAAGAAAAGGCATCCAAATTCAAAAAGAGGATGTCAAATGATCTCTGATTGCTGATGATACAATCTTATACCTAGAAAAGCCAAAGAATGCTAAAAAAAAAAATCCTAGACTCAATAAATAACTTAAGTAAATTTTAAGGATGCCAAACCAACATACAAAAATCAGTAGCATTTCTATACACCAATAATGACCAAGCTGAGAACCAAATAATGATGTTACCCACATTTACAATAGCTAAAAAAAAATTAAAATTAAAATAATACCTAAGAACATATTTAGCCAAGTAGATAAAAGAGTTCTACAAAGAAAACTACAAAAACACTGATGAAAGAAATACAGATGACACAAACAATGAAAAAACATCCCATGCTCATGGATCAGAAGATCAATATTGTTAAAATGACTATACTGCCCAAAGCACTCTACATATTCAATATAATTTCTATCAAAAATACCAATGTCATTTTTCACATAATTAGGAAAAAAAATTCCAAAGGTCATATGACACAAAAAAGAAAAGAAAAGAAAGTTCAGAATAGCCAATGCAATCCTAAGAAAAGAACAAGGCTGGAAACATCACATTACCTGACTTCAAATTATACTACAAGGCTATAGTAACCCAAACACTATGGTACTGGTATAAAAATAGACACACAGATCAATGGAACGGAATAGAGAACCTATGAATAAAGTGACATACCTACAGCCAGCAATCTTTGACAAATTCTATAAAAGCATATACTAGGGAAAGGATACCCTATTCAATAAATGGTTCTGGGAAAACTGGATTGCCATATGCAGAAGAATGAAATTGTCCCTATCTGTCACCATATACAAAAATTAATTCAAGATGGATTAAAGACTTAAATGTAAGACCTGAAACTATACAAATACTAAAACAAAAACCTAGGAAAAACTCTTCTGGACACTGGCTTAGGCAAAGAATTCATGACAAAGACCTCAAAAGCAAATGCAACAAAACCCAAAACAGACAAACAGGACATAATTAAACTAAAAAGGTCCTGCACAGCAAAATAAATAATCAACAGAGTGAACAGACAACCTACAGAATGGGAGAAAGTATTTGCAAACTATACGTCTGACAAAGGACTAGTATTTAGAATCTACAAGAAACTCAACTCAACAACAACAACAAAACCCAAAGAACCCAATTAAAAACTATGCAAAGGACATGAACAGACAGTTTTCAAGAGACATACAAATGGCCAACAAGCATATGAAAAATGCTCAACATAACTAATCACTATAAAAATGCAAACTAAAGCCACAATGAATATTATCTTATACCAGTGAGAATGGCTGTTATTAAAAAGACAAAAAATAACAAAAATTAACAAAAATTGGTGAGAATGTAGAGAAAAAGGAATGCTTATACACCATTAGTGTGAATGTAAATTAGTCAAACCTTTATGGAAAACAGTATGGAGATTTCTCAAAGAACTAAAACTAGAACTACCATTTGATCCAGCAATCCCATTACTGGGTATCTATCCAAAGGAAAATAAATCATATCTGCACTTGTATGTTTATTGAAGTGCTGTTCACAATAGCCAAGATACAGAATCAACCTAAGTGTCCATCAACAGATGATTATATAAAGAAAATGTGATACACACACACACACACACACACACACACACACACACACACACACACACACACACCCCATGGAATACCATGAAATAAAAAAGAGTGAAATCCTGTCTTTTGCAGCAACATGGATAACACTGGAGGCCATTATCTTAAGTGAAATAACTTAGAAACACTAAGTTAAATACCACATGTTCTCACTCAAAAGTGGGAGCTAAATAATGTGCACACATGGACATAGAATGTGGAATAATAGACGATGGAGACACAGAAGGGTGATAGGGTGAGGGTTGAGGAATTACTTAGTGGTGGTACAATGTACCCTATTTGGGTGATGATTGCACTAAAAGTCCAGACATCGCCACTGTATGTATACAAATTTAAAAAATAAAACTGGCAAACAACTGATGTATATGAGCTTTATCAATTTATCAGGATCTGCCTTTGACTTTCTCACCGCTTTTCTAATATAGTGAAATGTAACAGGGGTCCCAAACCCCTAGACCACAGACTGGTACCTGTCCATGGCCTGTTTAGAACTAAGGTGCACAGCAGGAGGTAAGTAGCCTCGAGCAAGCAAAGCTTCATCTGCATTTATAGCCACCCCCCATCACTCACATTATCCCCTGAGCTCCACCTCCTGTCAGATCAGTGGCAGCATTAGATTCTCACAGGAGAGCAAACTCTATCGTGAACTGCACATGTGAGGGATCTAGGCTGTACAGTCCTTATGAAAATCTAATGCCTGATGATCTGAGGTGGAGCTGAGGCAGTGATGCTAGCACTGAGAAACAACTGTAAATACAGATAAACATTAGCAGTGTGGTTTGTCTGCAAGGAGACCATAATAAATCAATTGCTTGCAGATTCATATCAAAATAATAACTTCATAATAATTATTATTTCATTATGTATGTAATAATAACAGAAATACGTACACAATAAATATAATGTGCTTGAATCATCCTCCCCGCCATTCCAGTCCATGGAAAAGCTGTCTTCCACAAAACTGGTCCCTGATGTCAAAAAGGTTGGGGACTGCTGAAGTACAACAGTCAGATATCCTTCCCAAACACACCCAAACTCAAACAAAAGTAATTTTTGTGGCTATATCAAAGAGTTATAAAATGCACTGAAACTGTTTCCAAATATTATCAGTCAACTTTCCTTCCTTTTTTATTTTTTGAGTTGGGGTCTCATTCTGTCACCCAGGCTGGAGTGCAGTGGCATGATCACAGCTCACCACAGCCTTGATCCTGGACTCAGGCAACCCTTCTGCCTCAGCCTCCCTGGGATTATAGGCACGTGCCACTATGCTTGGCTAATTTTTTATTTTTGTAGAGAAGAAATCTTGCTATGTGGCCTAGGCTTGTCTTGAACTCCTGGGCTCAAGTAATCCTCCCACTTTGGCCTCCCAAAGTGCTGGGATTATAGGCATGAGGCACAGCACCCAGTCAGTTAACTTTTCAAAATGCTTTAAAAAGAAATACTACTTTCTTACTGTTTTAGGCTCAGTTAACTATCCCCAAGCCCATTCTTTTCTCATTCTACAGCCTATTTATTTATGCAGTAAGAAATTAACTTACTCTTTAGCCAGACTTGGTGGCTCAGCCTGTAATCCTGCGCCTTGGGAGGCCGAAGTGAGTGGATTGCCTGAGCCCATGGGTTCAAAACCCGCCTGGGCAACTTGGCGAGACCTCATCTCTACAATAAATCAAAAATCAGCCGGGCATGATAGCGCGTGCCTATAGTTCCAGCTACTTGGAAGGCTGAGGCAGAAGGATCACTAGAGCCCAGCAGGTCGAGGCTGTGGTGGTGACAGAGTGAGACTCCAACTCAAAAAAAAAAAATTTAACTTACTCTGTTTCCAACAGCTTTATAGAGAAACCTTTTTATAGCCTTAATCATGGTGAAATCATCTTTACCAAGCACTTCCTGACATATAATTTTATCAATTTTTGCTTCTATCACCAACCTGACAACAAAAAGTATATATTAAATGTAGAAAACAAAAGTTAGATGAAGCCCAAAACAGCTTCTCCAAATTCTTCATTTCATAATTGAGAACAGTGTAGCTTAAAGTCACACAGACAATAAATGACACAGCTGAGACCAGAAAGCTAAGCCCTTCAGATACTGGGGTTGGGAGGGTTACCTCAAGAAGGGCTTAATAGAGAGGAAATGTAAGTCAGATAAAACCAAGTTGGAAATCACTACTAAGTGAAGCAGGTGAGTGGGTAGGATGATATTCATGAACAGCTTCACCAATGGCTAAAGGAAGCCGAATTGCTTTAGATTGACAAGCAAAGCTCCAGGGGACATGAGAGAGGAAGAACTCTAAGAAGCCAGCAAGAACAATGAACCAACAGGAATCTGCTCTGCTCTCCTGCTTAGCTGCTGATAGAGGGTAGAGTGCAGTCAAAAGATTAGAGTTTTAATCCATCAGCAGAGGAACAGACAGGATGTGGTACATCAATACAGTGAAGTATTATTCAGCCATAAAAAGGAAGGAATTTCTGATACATGCTACAAATAGATGAACCTTGAAAACATTATGCTAAATGAAGAAAGCCAGATATAAAAAAATAAACATTGTTTTCTACTGATATGCAGTACCCAGAATAGGCAGATTCACAGAGATATAAATAGAACAGAGTTTAGCAAGTCCAGGGAGATCAGGGAAAGAGGAGGAGTTGTTGTTGTGTGAGATGACGAAAAAAGTTCTGAATATTAACAGTGTAATGTGAATGGGCTTAGTGACAGTGAACTGTACATATAAATATGATTATAATGGTGAATTTTGTTTTATATTATACCACAATATTTTATAATGCAAAAAAAATTAGAGTTTTGGAGGTGTGAGGAATTTGTTTTCTACTGCATGTACCAACTTGCCAGCTTGTAAGTTATGGGTTATTTCTCCTAAAAACTCTTCTTGAAAAAATTAATATAATTCAAATATTTTTGCCAACAGCTGACATGTTCTGACAATCTTAGAAGAATTATAGGATGTTCCAGAAAACAGTCCTGAAGGTAAAACCAGTCCTGACTGGGTAGTGGTGTAGTTCTTATTAAATAGTAATTTAACTGTCCCATACGCATTTCTACAAAACATCTATTACCATTTTGAATCTCATTTAACTGGAGACAAACTTAAGACCCTCAGGAGTCCCAAGGACATGCTGTCCTCAGAGGGCTGGACGTTCTTGACTCAGCTCAGCAGGCCCCTGACATCAGCCTCCCTTTCCCTTAACCTGGTAGTGTCCCACCCCTCTATGGCAGGGGTCCCAATCTCAGATGTCTAAAGAAGCCAGAAAGCAGGCAGGGAATGTAAATGAATGAAGCAAGGGGAATAAGTGTGAGGAGGGGAGAGAATGGAAGCCAGGGCAACCTGGAGGGCTTCTGCCACACCTTCAGAGTCCCAGCCAAGTGCGGCCATGTGGTAACGCTCTGTCTTCACCATTAGCAGGCCTTCTGAGTTTTCAAAAGAGGCTGGAAATGCAGATGTCTCAACATCATCTATGAGTAGCGCAAAACGCATCTGAAATCCGAAGTAGCCCACAGGCCCCTGGTTTGTGTTTCTGCTCCATGCACATCCTTCTTCAAGCCATGAAGGAAAATGACAGGAAACAATACTTCCTAGTTATTCTTATCTCTTAGTTTGGATCTAAGGACCCCAATTCCTGGAAAGCAAGACAGCAGGCAACGTGCAAGTAATATAAAATACATAAATCAAAGACACATACCAAAAAGGCAATTTTTAATACCTACTTAATATATAAAAAGTAAAAACCTGACCCTTAAAGTATATGTTAAAACAATCTACCAACTTCCAAAATGTCAGGAACTGAGATGAGCCCACGGTAACTGGAGAATACCAGAAGAAAATATTTTGCAATAAGAACAGAATTTTAGAATTCTCTGAAGCCACTGTATACAAATTACATGATCAGAAATATGACCCAGTGATTCCCAAGAAACCTGCTCCCTATGCACCACGTGAAATGTCTGTTATATCATCCAGGATCCCATCATCTTGAATTTTACCTGATTTTTACAACTTTGATTGATATGACTAATATGGATCTGTAATTCAATGCATTAATTCTCCAAATTCCAAAAGAAAATTTCTAATCGAAACTGCCTATCTGCTAATTAATTATTATTTTTTTAAGATAAAGTAATGTAACTGGAAAGGGGAGGAAATACTTTGGCAAAAAGCTGCTTTCTTACTGTTTGACTTAGACACAAGAGCCAAGAGTAGTAGAGGAGTGAAAGTTATTTTCTCTTTCTCTTCTCACAGAAAGACCAGCTACTCCCCACCACAGGTCATCCTTTCTCTGGCCAAGGAGAGTCAAAATTCTTCCTTAAGATTTAGCCAGTTAATCCATGCACAAACCGTATCATTTCTACAAAAAACAAAACAATATATACAGCGAGATCTAACTAATATCACGTGCTTATGTGTCAGGCACTGAACTTCACCGCCTGTTGTCCTCAACTTTCCTATGACACAAGTACTTTTCTCTCCAAAGCAGACATGGCCCCTATCCTCAGGAGGCTTATTTTCTAATGGGGGAAACAGACATTAAACAGTCCTAGTAATGAAAGTACAACTGCATTTATGACCACAGGTAGAAAGTCTCCAGCTGGGGGAAGAGCAGGAGGAAAGATCCTGAGATGAGTTTGAGGTAGAGACAAAAAAGGTCAACGCGCCCATTGCAGGGGAAAGAAGTAGCAGTGAGGTAAAGCTGAACTGGCTTTCCAGGGCCTTGCCACGCCCCTTAGCCATCTCTGAGTTCAGAGCAACAGAAACTGCTCACATTAGGAAAGGGGAAAGGAAGGGTGGCCACAATTGTGGACATTTCTATGGATTTTTAAACCAAAAGAACATAAAATTAAAAGGTACTGTATCTTGAATCATTCTCACCCTATCATCACCTGATTTCTTCCATGCCCACAGGTAATCAAGCTTATTCTTGGCTTGAATAAGTGCACAGTGCACACGCGCACACACACACACACTCACACCCACACACATACAAGTTCCTTTCTTACACAAAAGACAGCATCTTATACATACTGTTTTGTACCCTGCTTTTTTTCACTTAACATATCTATTCTTTTTTTTTTTTTTCCAACTGCATAGCATTCCAGTGTTTGGATCTACCTATCATGGGTTATTTAACTAGTCCCTGTGGATGCGAAGAAAAAGCCCAATCAACTGCTACTGGATTTTGCTATTATAGATCTTATAAGTAGGGCTGTTGGGCCAAACAGTAAATGCATTTGTACTTTTGACAGATACTGCTATATTTTGCACTCCTACCAACCATCTATGATACAATGTATGAAACCAGGACAAGCAAATGAGTTACCAGACTTGAATTTTTACCAATGTGACAGGTAAGAAACTATTTCTTATTGTCATTTTAATTTGCATTTCTCTTTTATTTTAAGGTAAGGTTAAGCATCCTTTTATATGTTTGAGAGCCATCTCTACAGTCAGTTCTCTATATCTGTGGTTTCAACATCTATGGACTCAACCAACTGCAGATCCAAAATATCTAGAAAAAATAGATGGTTGTGTCTTGTGTCAAATATGTCCAGTTTTTTTCCTTGTAATTATTCCCTAAACAATACAGCATAACAACTATTTACATAGATAGCATTTACTTTGTATTAGGTATTATAAATAATTTGGAGATGACTTAAAGTATACAGGAGGATGTGCATAGATTTTATGCAAATACTACATCATTTAATCTGAAGGACTTGAGTATCTGTGGATTTTGGTATCTGTGAAGGCTCTCAGAACCAATCCCACACTGATGTATGGAGGGACAACTGTACCTCCTTTTCCCTACACTACCTGTTTGTGTTCTTTGCCCATTTTGCTATAATGTTTCTATGAGTGTGTGCTAGGCTCTCTTGCTCTCTGTCTCCATATATATAGTTATCTGCAATATTAAGGGCAACTTATTTCTAAAATTGTATTTCTCTTTTGACTTTGCTTACAATGGTTTTGGTCATACAGATTTTTAAAGGCAAACTTAACTATCATTTGACTTCTGGAGTTTGAGTCATAATTGTAGAAAGGCTTTATAACTTTAAGGTTATAATTAATTCTCCTGTAGTTTCATTTATTTATGTTTAAATCTCTGACCATTTTAAACTGTATCTGGATCTGCATGTATGGACTCAATGTTCTCTTTTTCCAGAGGGCTTCCAAGTAGTACTAACACCATCTATTAGAGTCATCCTTACTCCCCCTGGTAGGAGACACTGCTTCCTACCACATTCTAAGCTTTTCTATTTTCTGGATTTTCAATTCTGCCCTATCTGTTCACACCCCTATAAATACCTTGCTTTCTTATGCTTTAGTATCTGGATGGTCTAGTCCCCGTTCATGTATCTTCTTGTTTAAGGTTTTTCAGAGTTAAATACACACTTTATCATTCATTTTTTTCTAGTATTTGTATTGGGATCACTTTAATTTGTAAATCAAGTAAGGGATAATTGACATGTGATGATCAGCCTCAATCTCCTATTTAAGAATATCGTATGTTTTTAGTATGTTAATGTCTACTTTTGTGTCCTTCAGAAATGTGAAGAGTAGGCTGAAAAGAAGACAGGTGAGTAAGGTTAGACTAGGGCAGACTGGTTCTGCTAATTGAAGAATATGGATGGGATAAACCAAAGAGAGAATAGAGAACATTTCAACACTTAGTCACCTGGATAAGCCTGCTACTGAGGCAGAAAAGGGATGGCTAGAAAGTTAGAAAGAAAAAAACAATGAAGAGTAATTTTTAGGAAAAAAGAGACTATCCACAGTGCAATTAAGATGAAGACTAAAATAAATCCATTAGTTGGTGCTATGGAAGTCATTAGCGATCTTAGTAAGACCTATTTTGGGAGAATTAGAAGGCTAGACGCCAAAGTGGGAATCACATTCCGGTATGCCCCAATATGGCTAGTTTGCTCCAATTTGCTTCTAAAAGAGTCTGCCTAAAGGTCAAAATGTCACCACTTTCAGAATATAACTATATAGCGACTATTCCTAAAATGGAGTTCAAACATACTCTCAGAAGGAGGCTCTTGAATAATTCACACAAAGAATGTACAGATCCAGAAAATAGTGCTAACAGAAAGAAATACCAGGAACCAGAGCAGGAAGCAACAGCTATAGGGCCAAGGGAGTGGCAAACATGAAGTAAACTTCCTCCAAAGCAAACCAGGCTAAAACTTCAGAAAAGGATTTGGCTTGGCATTAGCCCCTGCAAGTATGCACACATTCTCAAGCACAGCCAGAGAGCCAGATAAAATAGGTGGTTGTCTAAAATGAATGCACACAATGAGGTCCTGGCTGCGCAGAAATACTTCCATCTGCATCTGGTCAAGATGCTTTCTCTCCCTCTCGCAATCTGAATTCAAAATCCTAACTGTGGCCGGGCTTGGTGGCTCAGCCTGTAATCCCGTGCCTTGGGAGGCTGGGGTGAGTAGAGTGCCTGAGCCCAGGGGTTCGAGACCCGCCTGGGCAACTTGGCGAGACCTCATCTATACAATAAATAAAAAATTAGGTGGGAGTGGTAGCGCGCCCCTGTAGTTCCAGCTACTTGGAAGGCTGAGGCGGAAGGATCGCCGGAGCCCAGCAGGTTGAGGCTGCGGTGGCTGGGAGCAGCCACTGCACTCCAGTCTGGGCGAGAGAGTGAGATTCCAACTCAAAAAAAAAATCCTAACTGTGGTTTCTCTTTTGGGTTAGTACCAAGAGAAGCATGTTGGCTTCCCCTGGTAGAAAAGTAAAGGTACTCTAGGTATACCCTAATGCTTGCAAATATCCAGACAGTATGCAAGATCTAGCCATAAGGAGACAACAGGGAGAGGCGAGAAAACAGAGGAGTCAATAAAGTAGTGATAATGCTTGATCAGAATCAATCTGGAGCTAAGGAGAGTGCCTCACAAAAAATTCCAGAAACCTGGGACTGTGTGAGGTAGAGAATGACAGGGAATGGAGGCATGGTACTCGAGGGACATAATAACAGAATCTTAATGGGAAGGCCTTAGGTGTTATTCGGTTCAGACAGAATGCTAAGAAAAAAAAAAAGGAAAGAAGAAAGGTGATTTTTACATCACAAAGTTACCATTCATTTTGAATCAGATAAAACTAAAACTCACAGCTGAGTGCAGTGGCTCACGCCTGTATTTGCAGCAAAGTGGGAGGCCGAGGCAAGAGGACTGCTTGAGCCCAAGAGTTCGAGACCAGCCTAAGCAACATAATGAGACCTTGACTCTACAAAAATAAAAAAAAATTAGCCAGGCATGATGGCGCATGCCTGTAGTCCCAGCTGCTCAGGAAGCTGAGGTGGAAGGATGGCCCGAACCCAGAAGGTTGAGGCTGCAGTGAGCCATGACTATGCCACTACACCCCAGCCTGGGCAACAGAGTGCGACCTTGACTCAAATAAAAAAATTTAAAAAACCAAAAAACAACAACTAAAAATCCCAAACAAAACTGATGAATGGAGCGTATCACAGGTAGAACAAACATTTTAAAAATCATAGTTCCTGTAGAATTCTTCAGAACAGAAAGAACTCTCAAGCTCACTAAGCGGATCTGCATGTCTAAAACAATTTCCAGTGTGGAAAAACAGTAATGAAATAGAACAATTATCTTTTTGCCTCCCACTTTAACATAATTTGGACCAAAAAGCATTTTTTTAAATCACAGCAGTAATATGCAGAAGTTCCAGATCCCTTCTACCACTTACCAGCTGCACAATTATAGGTACGTTTGCTGGGACAGCATTATACCAAAGTACTAGTGAGGTCTCATCTAGGTGTAAAATCCTTGTTCCTAAAGAGGATACTCTCAGATCAGGATAATTACCCACTTTGGTTGTTAAAGATACTAAGTAGAATAAGTGGAGTTAGGTAAAATCATCGAGACAGAGGTAGAGAAGAAGGAAAGGGTGACTGAAATAGAGAGGGCTATGGACAACTCTCTGTACCGCAGCTCCACTGCTTTGTGCCCCACACCCACACCTTAGCTCCTCTCTGATGCCCACCTAAAAGAGGTGGGTCAACTGAGAACATGTGACACTACAAACTTCTACTAAATTATGTTGTGAAAGTAGTGCCACAGGTTGGCCATTCTGCCATCAGTCATAAGTGGTAGAATTATCAAAAGGTACCACATGAGAGGCCTGCATTCACTTAGCAAAGCCTACTCCCAGGTATCTAGCAATTCTCTGTAGGAGGTTGTCTTGGAAGAAAGGAACAGGGGCAGGCTGGTGTTTTATTTTAATTTACATACCTCCTTTTTGGAATCAGAGAGAATAGAGGGTATTGCAGGATATGGAGGTTATTCTCAGGGGCAATGTTTTCATTTCTTTATAGAGCTAGAATCATACTAGTTCTTACTAGGGTGGCAGGGAATAAACCACATATTAGTATATTATGGTGACACTTTATTCCATTTACTGTTATTGGGGGGGGAAATGCATTTTATTCCTTCGGCAAAATGACAGAAGTTTGTTCCCAGGTATGTGCCTAACCTTTATTTCAAGGAGAAAAAAATTGTAAGCACAGTGTTCCAACTTACAGCAGGCAGGATGGGGGCCCATGAGCCGTGAGATGGGAAACAAACAGGAAAGAGACTCGGCACAGACATTTGAGGGTAATAAATATGATAGCCATCTAGAAGATGAACAGTTCATGTTGTTTACAATTACAGACTGATTATTCCTCTAAGTGCAAAGGCTATCCAATAAGTCTTATCCGGGTTGATTTGTTAGCAAGGTACTTTCACCAGATAATAAATTAGAATGTAATTAAAATGCATTCTGTCTGTTTATCATGGACTAAGATAGCTTACTATAATTCCCAATTATCTGCATGAACACACAACATGACAGCATGGTGAATAAACCTTCCAGCAAAGGGCAACAAACATTTTAGGACTATGCTGAAATGACTAGATTTCCTCACCAGCCCTTTAAGAAAATTGTTTCCAATTTTGATAATTTGTGTATATGGAACCAAATTAAGTCAGAGTTAGATCTGGACTCATAAAACCCCAGACTTTTTAGCTTGCTAGCAATTTGCAAAAGGCAAACTAAGTCAGGAAAGAAGTAAAAGAAAACAAACCTGGATATTGACCACAAACCTTTGCTGGGTGGAAACACTTAAGTGTAGATAAAATAGAAGAATCACAAAGAAACAGATATCAACAGTCAAAATTAAAAACTTGTGTTTAAAAAGCACTTATGGCATATAAGACAATAATTTCACCATATAAAGGTCTCACAAGAATTAATAAAACAACTGAGACCATGAGAGATAAGTGAACTAGACACAAAAACAGAAACTAATAAACAGAAATATGATGTTCAAATAAATTAAACTTAAATTACAGTAACTTTTTTTCATCTAATTAGTAAAAATCTTTTAAAAATGATAATGATCAATATTGACAAAGATATAGTGACACTGGTATCCTCATATATTGCTGATAGCATTGCAAATTGGTTAGAACTCTTAAAAAATGCGATCTGGCAGTCTGAATTTAAACACTACAAAAATGTTTATAATTTTAGCTCAGTACTCTCATATCACAGAATCTATCTAATAAACAAAAATATCTATCACAGTTTGATCTATCAAATACTAGAATCCAAAACAGGCCAGGCACGGTGGCTTAGCCTGTAATTCCAGCACTTTGGGAGCCCAAGGTGAGAAGATTGATTGAGCCTGGAGGTTCGAGACCAGCCTGGGCAACTTGATGAGACCTCATCTCTACAATAAATCACAAAAACTAGCCAGGTGTGGTGGCGTGTGTCTATAATTCCAGCTACTTGGAAGGCTGAGGCGGAAGGATCACCTAAACCCAGCAGGTTGAGGCTGAGGTGGCCATGAGTGTGCCACTGCACTCCAGCCTCAATGACAAGAGTAAGACTCCAACTCAAAAAAAAAAGAATGCAAAACAACATAAAAACTCAACAGATAAAGATATATATAATATAATACAATATAATATATGCTATAGTCACAGATGCATTTTTTTTAAAATTTTTTTGTTGGGGAGTCTCACTCTGTCATCCAGGTTGGAGTGCAGTAGCATAATTACAGCTCACTAAAGTCTTGACCTATCGGCTCAGATGATCCTTCTGCCTCAGTCTCCTGAGTAGCTCAGACCACAGATGTGTGCCACCATACCTGGCGAGTTTTTGTTTTGTTTTGTTTTGTTTCATTTCTGTAGAGATGAGGTCTCACTATGTTGCCTAGGCTGGTCTCAAACTCCTACACTCAAGCAATCCTATCATCTTAGCCTCCCAAAGTGCTGGGATTACAGGCATGAGCCACCACGCCCAGCCTTATATAGCTATTTTAAATGATAGTTAAGAAGAAATAGAAAATTGTATGTATGGAATTATATTCAAATAACAACATGCATATTTTAAAAAGCTAGGAAGAAAAATACCAACGTGACAATCAGTGTTTTAAGGTAGTGTGGTAAGCTTAATAACTGGCCCCTGAAGATTGCCCCCAATTTTCTATAGGATTGCTTGAACTCAAAAGTTTGAGACCAGCTTAGTCAACACAGTGAGACCTCATCTCTACAAAAATAAAAAAATAATTGTATATTAGTATCAAGTAGAAGGATCACCTGAGTCCATGAAGTCAAGACTGCAGTGAGCTGTGACCATGCCAATGATCCCCAGAACCAGTGCATGTTACTTTACATAGCAAAGGGAACTTTGCAGATGTGATTAAGTCAAGGACCTCAAGATGGGGAGACTATCCTGAATAACCTGGATGGGATCAACCTAATCACAGGGTCCTTATAAGAGGGAGACAGGAAGCCGGGCTCGGTGGCTCAGCCTGTAATCCTGCGCCTTTGGGAGGCTGAGGTGAGTGGATTGCCTGAGCCCACGGGTTCGAGACCCGCCTGGGCAGCGAGACCTCATCTCTACAATAAAATTAAAAAATCAGCCGGGTGTGGTAGCACATGCCTGTAATTCCGGCTACTCGGAAGGCTGAGGCGGAAGGATCGCTGGAGCCCAGCAGGCAAGGCTGCGGTGGCCAGGAGCGGCCACTGCACTCCAGTCTGGGCGACCGAGTGAGATTCCAACTCACAAAAAAAAAAAAAAAAAAAAGAGGGAGGCAGGAGGGTCACAGTGAGAGAAGGAGACATGATGGCAGAAGCAGATGTCAGAGTGATGTGGCCATGAGTCAAGGAATGCAGGCAGTCTTTAGAGGTTGAAATAGATCCCTCAGGGGAAGGGGGGTGAGACTGGCAGTTGGGGGAAACTGCTAGGGGAGGGAGGGGCATACCTCATCAACAAGGGTACCTGCATGATCAATGTTTGTATACTTAACCCTGAATTGTACCCCACATTTTTATAATAAATAAATTAATTAATAAAAAAATAAATAATCTTATGGAAGCATAAAAAAAAAATAGATCCCTCTAGGGTCTCCAGAAGGAGCACAAGCTGTGTCCACACCTTGATTTTAGCCCTGTAAGACCCCATTTCATATTTCTGACCCCAGAACACAAGTTAATAAAGTTGTTTTAACTCGATTTGTGATAACTTGTTATGGCAGCAATAGGAAACTAATATAGATGGCAAGACTGACCTTTTAACACTTACTATAATATTTCATATTACTTTTACTGGTGCATCCTAATACACAAATTTAGCTAAAATTTAAGATTCTAGATAAAAACATACTTTGCTGTAGTGGTTTGCAATCCTAATTGCATATTAGTATCAAGCAGTTAGCTTTAAAAAAATAAACAAAAACTCTAAAACTAAAAAGAAAAAGAATATCAATACCACGCCTTCTCCCTATCCACTGTGATTCTGATTTAATTTTTGTTAGGCTCAAACATCAGTGTTTTTTAAAAGCCCTACATGATAATGTGCAGCCAGGGCTGAAAACCACTGCTCTAGTATAGCAACTCATTTACGACGTTTCCCCAACCCAAAGCAGAAATGTAAATCAATCTAAAACCACATTTGTTTCAAAAAATGCTGTCAGTTAAAACCCTCAGCGACAGTCTCTATTAGCTTAAATTTAGGACTGGGAGTTGCATCCCAGCTTAACTGACTCTTTGTCAAAGGAAAAGAAAAAATAAAATTGCTTACTTTACTCCTTCAGTGTTTTTCATCTGTGTAATTCAAAAGACTCCTCAGAGATACAGCACTCTAAGGAAATGATCCTTGTTAGGATCTACGTTCAAATTAGAACAATACCCAAGAATCGTGCGTCCTTCACTTAGCTACAGACAACTGACTTTATTAAAAACCACTAAAATGATGAAGATAATTTACCCTTTGAATTTTCATAGTATTGTTTTAGAAATGGTATGGACTAGCCAAGAGAAAGAATCTATCAAATTATCTGATAATGTATTCTTTAGGGTTACATTTTCTCCATATTGTATTTTCCAGCTATCATACTCATACATTAAATACATATACACACTTTAGTATGTTTGCGAGCAAATGTATAACTTAAAGTTTCAAATGTGAGATTCAAAGTTATAGAGAAACTACTGACAGCTTCATGCATCTCTTGGTCAACTCAGCATCACCTCATATTCTCTCAGCAGCAAAATCCACATATGAGAAACATCATTATCAACCAAGTGTGTCCAAAGGTTGATCTCCATAGCAACTGTAACTCTGCCACATGTAGTGTATAAGGCATCAGAGTTAACATCACATGCACACAAAGTGTTGGTATTATGTGGTCCAGACTGTGGTTGCTGTAGAAACCTAAACCCAAGTCCTTGACAACAGCAGATAAAATGAAAACAACAACAGAAGGGTCCTTGAAAACTTACCCATTTACTCCTGTGCTTTCAGGCAGGACAATATACACACTAAACACGTTATAGTAACACTCTATGGTAGCCTAACATTGATATCACTAAAGGAAAATTTTCTACAAAATAATTTTAAATGACGTCACGTCATTGTTTCACATTAGGAACTACTTTGTAGTCCCTAAAAAATTCTCCCTCCCACCCTCTGCTCAACCGGATGTTGAGAAACTCACTCCAACAAAGTATTGTCACCTTCTCCTAGCCTCAGTCAGAGCTAGTTCCACACACAGAAAAGCTGGAGAGATGCCAGCCTTTTGCTGCAACTACCACAATTGTGACAGACACCAGCAAGCTTATTCTAAAACAATTGTGCAAAAGAAGAATAAAGTAGGAAGAATCACTTTGATGTTAAGTCTTAATATACAGCTATCATAATCAGGACAGTGTCGTACCGGCAGAAGACACGTAGATCAATGGAACAGAGAACCCAGAAACCAATCAATACAAACACACTAGCTGATTTTGACAAAGGTGCATGAGTACTTCAATGGAGGGAGAACAGTCTTTTCAACAAATTGTGCTAGAACAACTGGACATCCATAGGACGGAAAAAAAAAGGTCCTTGATGTAAAACTCACACCATACACACACAAAAAAAATCAATGCAAAATGGATCATAGATTTGAATGTAAAACTTAGAACTATAAAACTTTTAGAAGAAAACACAGAATCTTTGAGACCTAGAGCTACAAAATGAGTTCTCAGACATCACATCAAAAAAACTATAAAAGAAAAAAAAATCAATAGGTGAACTTCATCAAAGTTAAAAACTTTTACTCTGCAAAAGACTCCATTAACAAGATTTTTTAAATGAGCCACATACTAGGAGAAAATATTTGAAAATCACATATCCAAATAAGTATTTGTATCCAGACTCTGTAAACAATTCTATAAACTCGATAGCAAGAAGACAAGCAATTCATTTGAAAATGGGTAAAAAGATTTAAACAGAAAACTTACCAAAGAGGATGTAAGTATGGCAAAAATCAACACATGAAAAGATGTTTAACATTATTAGTTTTTAAGGAAATTAAATCCAAGATGAACTATTACTACACACCTATTAGAACAGCTAAAGCCGGCCTCGGTGGCTCAGTCTGTAATCTCGTGCCTTTGGGAGGCTGAGGTGAGTGGATTGCCTGAGCCTACGGGTTCGAGACCCGCCTGGGCAGCAAGACCTCATCTCTACAATAAATCAAAAAATCAGCCAGGCGTGGTAGCACATGCCTGTAATTCCGGCTTCTCAGAAGGCTGAGGCGGAAGGATCGCCGGAGCCCAGCAGGTCGAGGCTGCGGTGGCCGGGAGCAGCCACTGCACTCCAGTCTGGGCGACAGAGTGAGACTCCAACTCAAAAAAAAAAAAAAAAGAACGGCTAAAATAAAAAAATACTGGCAATACTAAAATATGACAAGGGTATACAGAAACTGGATTTCTCATACATTGTTGGGCAAAATGTAAAACAGTACGGCTACTGTAGAAAACAATTTGACATTTTCTCATAAAATTAAACAAACATTACCATACAATCACACTCCTGAGCATGTATCTTAGAGAAATAAAAACTTATGTCCACATAAAAACCTACATAGTAGCTTTACTTGTAATAGTCAAAACTAGAACCAACCCAAATGTCCTTTATGGTAATGGATAAATAAATTATGGTACATTCATACAATGAAATGTTAATTAGCAATAAAAGAGAACAAACTAACAACATATACTACAATTTTGGTGGATCACAAGGACATTACGCTGAGTGACAACAGTCACTCTCAACAGGTGACATAACACATAATTCCATTTATATTAGGTTGATGCATAAGTTTGTAGCATTTGCTTTTAGCATGGCAACACTGCAGTGTTGGGAGTTTACCGTTTGTCATCTGTCCTTTGGAATGACAATGTTGTACTTGTGAAGATGCCTTGCATATTGCAGATTTGAAGAAAGTTAATGCTATTTGTGGACTAAAGAAGATAGAGTGTCAAGTAGAAAAAGACAAAAACTTCCAACAGATTCTTCTGTTTGAGTTTAACAGAGGAGTCAAGGAGGTGGCTTGAGACATTTGTGCTGTGTCCAGGGAGAATGACATCAGGGAAAACACGGCAAGAAAATGGTTTTGTCATTTCAGAGAGGGCTGCTTTGACGTGAGTGATTCTCCACATTCAGGAAGACTGTTTAAACGCCTTAATCGATGATGATCCACATCAGTCAACCCAAGAATTGGCAAATGTGATGAAGTGTTGACCAGTCAACCATCATGCAACATTTGCATTCCATGGGCAAGTGAAAACGCTATGAACTTATGCATCAACCCAGTATAACATTTCAAAATGTCAAAAATACAGAGAGGAACAGATCATTGAGTGCTCAGGGTCAGGCAAGGGGTGAGTTTTTTCATGGTGATGGAACAATTCTATATCTTGATGGTAGTAGTTACACAAATCTGTACATGTGGTCAAATTTCATATAACACACACACACAAATGAATGTAAGTAAAAACTGGTAAAATCCAAATAAGGTCTGTAGTTGAGTTAACAGCACTGTACCAATGCCAATTTCCTGGTTTAAATAAAGTTCTATAGTTATGCAAGATGTTACCACTGGGGAAAGCTGGATGATAGCAACAAGGAACTTCTCTGTACTATTTTTATAACTTCTTGTGAGTCTATAATTATTTCAACATAAAAAGAGTTCTAAAAAACCCCACAAAACTTATGTACAGCAGAAATTCATGATAACATTTTAAACTTGGAAAAAGTACTTAGGACATTTGACAAAAAGGTAAAACCCTTAAAACACAAAGGACATGTCAATAAGGAGGTCAGAAGTGATGGCTCCCACTTGCAATCCCAGCACTTTGGGAGGCCAAGGCAGGAGGATTACTTGAGCCCAGAAGTTCAAGACCAGCCTGGGCAACATAGTGAGACCTCATCCCTATACAAAAGTTATAAAAAAAAAAAACTAGCCGGGCATGGTAACACATACCTATAGTTCCAGCTACTCAAGAAGCTGAGGCAGAAAGAATGCCTGAGTCCAAGAGTTTAAGACTGCAGTGAGCCATAATCATGCCACTGCATTCCAGTCTGGTCAACAGAGTGAGGCACTGACTCAATCAATCAATAAGAAGAAAGCTAATACAATTAAAAATGAGCACAGGTTACACATAAGTATCCAAAAAAGAAGAAATAAAATTGATCAATAAACATAAAATAAATTTCAGTATTAAAATATTAATATTCATATTAGTATTCAAAATAAAAGACTTTATCAGTGATCAAATTGACAAAAATTATCAATATCCAAGGTTAGCAAGAGCAAGGATAAATAGGAACTCCATATATTGCAAATAGAAATTAACATATGAAAATATTTCCAGGCCAGGCTCAGTGGCTCAGCCTGTAATCCCACGACTTTGGGAGGCTGAGGCGAGTGGCTTGCCTGAGCCCGCGAGTTCAAGACCAGCCCGGGCAACTAGGTGAGCCCTCGTCTCTACAATAAATCAAAAACTCAGCCAGGTGTGGTAGCGCACGCTTGTAGTTCCAGCTACTTGGAAGGCTGAGGCGGAAGGATCGCCAGAGTCCAGCAGGTCGACGCTGGGGTGGCCGTGAATGTGCCGCTGCACTCTAACCCGGGCAACAGAGTGAGACTCCAACTCAAAAAAAAAAAAAAGAAAAGAAAAGATTTCCAAAAGAAGTTATGTATACTTTTAATCCCAAAAAGTCAACATCTAAGAATTTATCCTCTCACTCATAAGCGGACCCTAAACATTACCATAATACTATAAGAAAGGAATTGAAAATAGCAGGATACTGCTGGGGTGGAGATGGAGGGAGAACAACATCAATAAGGGTAACTGATCTGAAACCAGGCAAAATGGGGACCAAAGGGAGGCCCAAACTTTACTTGTATGATGACTTCTTGTATACCCAATCCTGAATTGTAACCCAAATCTTTAAAATAAAAACAAATAAATAAATAAGAATTTATCCTAAGGAAATTATCAAACAGGTGTACAATGACACAGATGCCAATTTCATCACAGTACTATATATTATAATAAAGAATTTAGGAGGAAAATGTTCAAGCAAAGAGGATAATTAATTGCACGTAAAATATCATGTAGTTGTTAAAAATTATGTCTATTGGCCAAAAGTGGTGACTCATGCCTATAATCCCAGAACATTGGGAGGCCAAGGCAAGAGGAACCCAGGCGCTCAAGATCAGCCTGGGCAACACAGTGAGACCTCATCTCTACAAGAAAATAACAAATTAGCTGGGCGTGGTAGGGTGTGCCTGTAGTCCCACTTACTGGGAAGCTGAAGCAGAAGGATAGCCTGAGCCTAGCAGGTTGAGGCTGCAGTAGCTGTGATCGTGCAAGTATATTCTAGTTTGGACAACAGAGTGAGACTCTAACTCAAAAAATAAAGGAAAAGAAAGTATGTTAATTAAATTTAAAAGCAATTATCTGTAGACTGCCAAGAGAGAAAAGCAAGAAACAAAAATATATTCATGGGATTAATCCAGTTTTATGGTTGTACAGACTATACACCAAAATATTAACACTAGCTATCTCTGAGTGATAAGATAAGGTACTTTTTATTTATATATTTCTGTATTATCTAACAGGAGCATGTAAAAATGAAATTAGTGTCTACTTTTTCTTTATTTTTTTTTATTTTTTAAGTTAGAGTTTTACTTTGTTGCCCAGGTTGGAGTGCAGTGCCACACTCATGGCCACCCCAGCATCAACCTGCTGGACTTCTGCGATCCTTCCACCTCAGCCTTTCAAGTAGGCCAGAACTATAGGCACATGCTACCATGCCTGGCTAATTTTTTGACTTATTCTAGAGATGAGGTCTTACTATGTTGCCCAGGCTAGTCTCGAACCCATGGGCTCAGGTAATCTTCTCACCTCGGCCTCCCAAAGTGCTGAGATTACAGGCTTGAGCTACTTCACCCAGCCTATTTTTTCTTTATGATTCCTCTAGGTTTCTTAAAAAAAAAACAAAAAAAAAACCCATTCATTCATTTTTAGTTTAGTTTAACTGAAAATCATCCATTTTTAGTTTCAAAACAAACCAAAAAAGCTTGACCAGATTGGATTCATAGAAAAAAAATCCACGCAACCCAAGGACTTTGTATACCCACTGGCCATGCAGTTAATAAGCTCTACATCTCTGTTTATATCTGGTTATAAATGACAATGAATCTAGTTTTAGATCATTTTAGTGGTTAATTTATTAATAACATACTGACAATTGTACTCTCTACTTATAGTAAAAAATGTTGGCCAGTAAAAGAGAGAAAAGAGAAGACAATAACAAGAATGATAATAGTATCTTCCTTAGCATGATCTTGAGAAAAATAGAATCACTGCAGTCCTGAGGCTAAGGAAGAAGGAATGTATAAAGGAAATCTTTTCCTCTCTAGATTGGCAACTTGTATCAAGATCAGGATCACTGAGAGCTTATTTGATGGTCTATAGTTGCCAAGGCTTATCGTTCAGTTGAAAGATAAGGTTTCTCTAATGGAGACACATGGCTTCTTTGTGTGAGTTCTCTCCCTCAGCTAAACTACTTGCAATGTCCAAGTTTACGAATAAAATATTGCTGCTTTCACAGTGAATATCCTGGATTATATCACTTTCCTAAGCCCTTCCAGCATTGTTAAAACTTTTTTTGTTTTTGTTTTCATTTTATAAGCCTGAATTAAGAGAACTTACACAATATGCTAAAATCATCAAGAGGTTCTCTTGGGCTCATTAAGTTAAAATTCTCCCACATGACTAACTGCTGATTTTGACTCAAAAGTAACATGATACTGACTCTGTTCTTCCTGACTTCCACAGTTGGCGGTTCCATTAAAGGGAAGAGTAGAAACAACTTATTTTACTTTCCATTTATTCAAATTCTGCCCATTCTTCAAGCAGCTTCTTAAAATTCTTCTTCTCCCATAAAACCCTTGGTTTGGCCAGCCCGCAGTGTTCTACCCTGATCCTGCAGCACTTGACAAAACTTTTCATTTGGCAATTACTAACAATTATGACTCTTTTTGGGGGGCATCATTATTTAAACTTTCCTATGTTTACATCTGGTTTCCTCAAGAATTCTCTAAGTTCTCTTACAGGAACACTTTAACCTTAACATTTCTCTTATTGTATTCTTTTTTTTTTTTTTTTTTGAGTTGGAGTCTCACTCTATCGCCCAGTCTAGAGTGCAGTGGCCGTTCCCAGTCACCGCAGCCTTGACCTGCTGGGCTCTGGCCATCCTTCCGCCTCAGCCTTCCGAGCAGCCGGAATTACAGACATGCGCTACCACACCCGGCTGATTTTTTGATTTATTGTAGAGATGAGGTCTCGCTGCCCAGGCGGGTCTCGAACCTGTGGGCTCGGGCAATCCACTCATCTCAGCCTCCCAAGGCACGGGATTACAGGCTGAACCACCGAGCCCGGCTATGTATTTATTCTTACATGTTTTTTGTTTTGTTTTGGTTTTGGTTTTTTTTGATTTTTTTTTTTTTTTTAGTTGGAGTCTCACTCTGTCACCCATACTACAGTGCAGGGGCTGCTCCCGGCCACCGCAGCCTCAACCTGCTGGGCTCCAGCGATCCTTCCGCCTCAGCCTTCCAAGGAGCTGGAACTACAGGTGCATGCGCTACCACACCCGGCTGATTTTTTTTTTTATTGTAGAGATGAGGTCTCACTGCCCAGGCGGGTCTCGAACCCGCAGGCTCAGGCAATCCACTCACCTCAGCCTCCCAAAGGCGCGGGATTACAGGCTGAGCCACCGAGCACAGCCTCTTATTGTATTCTAATGCATAAAGAATAGTCAGTTAATATTTGTTGATTCACAGCAACATAGGTATACCTTTTAATTCCACTCCTTAACTGATACCGATTTTCAACACGTAGCTATAATTTCTCCTATCTATCCTCTGATTCACCCACAGGGACAAAGCTACAAAATAGAGGCCAAGGATAGCTTTGAAGGGCATTGCTTCCTCTTTTGTCTACCTGCAGCAAAACTTGTTGCAATGTATAAAATGAGAAGAAAATGAAATGCATACCTTAGCCAGGCTCGGTGGCTCAGCCTGTAATCCCGCGCATTTGGGAGGCTGAGGTGAGTGGATTGCCTGAGCCCGCGGGTTTGAGACCTGCCTGGGCAACTTGGCGAGACCTCCTCTCTACAATAAATCAAAAAAATTAGCTGGATGTGGTAGCACGCGCCTGTAGTTCCAGCTACTTGGAAGGCTGAGGCAGAAGGATTGCCAGAGCCCAGCAGGTCGAGGCTGTGGTGGCCGGGAGCGGCCACTGCACTCCAGTCTGGGCAACAGAGTGAGACTTCAACTCAAAAGAAAAAAAAGAAATGCATACCTTGGCACATGTCTCTCAAAGTAAAACAACAATCATTTAACAAGAAATGAGCTACCTTTACTGAAGAAAATGCTAAGGAAAGTCCAAGGGAATAACACTTGTGGATTAATGAACTGCTTCCTTCTCAAAAGATATGAACAACTCCCTCAGTCTTTCCCCAACACTCCCGAAATCTGCACTGATAATTTGAGAGAGCCTTTAGGAATTCAAACACATTTTTACCAACCATAAAAGTTATCTATGCAAAAGCATTTTTAAGTGCCAGAAAGTTTTATGATTAGAACGCTATTCTTTAAAGACTAGTTATAGTGCCTAAATAACTCCAGATGTTTTGTTTTGGTTTTTGATTAAGGGGTGGGAACAGGAAAGCAGAAACCAAAATGAGAACCTCTCTATTAGAAATGTTTGCCATTCCATTCCAAATGAGCCTTTACTTCCAACATCTGCTTGAAGGTCCCAGCATTTAAACTTATGACACTCATGTGTAATGCCAAAATATGAGTATTTAGATAGGATTGTTACAAAAAAAAAATGTTTTGTGGATAGCTTACATCTAAGTTATTTTTACAAATCCCAATCATATGAAACAGGAGTTGCTTCCTGCATTTGTAATAAATTTGCCAAAAGTATGAGGCACTATTTAGAGACAGCTGTTTTTGATAGAGGAACAAATTTTGGAATGACAAATTCTTTTTTTTTTTTTTGCAGAAGTTGTGCACCTGCTGATTAGAATTTCTTCTCAAATTCCATCTATATCTACAATGTCCTAAAACTAATATATTTTCACACTGCATATAAGAGATAGTTCAGATTTCCTGAAATATTCTGATTCCTCACTGGTGCACTGCACAGATGCATGGGTAATTTTATATTATCCTTCCCTCTGTCTGTAAGGTGTATGCCAATCCCATGGAAGATTTCAAAATAAAAGGATGCAACAGCACCTTGTGCTGGCCCATTCCTAATAACGTTACAGCTAGGAAAAGTTTCACAGCATAATTTTAATCAACCCTGCAACAATTTAAGTGCATTTTTTTTCTTGCTCTGTCTTTAAGGAGAGTTGATCATTTTCTTCAACTACAATGCTCTATGCTATGAAGGATAATATGTAAGATGAATGTCATGATCTAATTAAAGTGATGACTAAGGCAAAGGCCAGGAAAAAAACAAAATCCTCTGGTCTGGAAAGGTCTCACTCCATTCATTTTTATTCTGTAATTACTTACTGAAGGCTCTGTAGGCAATAGTCTGGGCAACAAATTTTTTTTTTTTTTCAGGTGGAGTCTCACTCTGTCGCCCAGACTGGAGTGCAGTGGCCACTCTCGGCCACCGCAGCCTCGACCTGCTGGGCTCCGGCGATCCTTCCGCCTCAGCCTTCTGAGTAGCCGAAGTTACAGGCATGCGCTACCACGCCCGGCTGATTTTTTTTTATTTATTGTAGAGAAGAGGTCTCGCTGCCCAGGCAGGTCTCGAACCCGCGGGCTCAGGCAATCCACTCACCTCAGCCTCCAAAGGCACAGGATTACAGGCTGAGTCGCCGAGCCTGGCGTGCAACAAATTATCTAAAAAGAAAATCAACTCTTTTATATAGTTCTCAGCCTTAGAAACACTTAAATTACATGTCCAGGCCGGCTCACTGGCTCAGCCTATAATCCCAGCACTTTGGGAGGCCTAGGCGAGTTGATTGCCTTTGTCTGTGGGTTCGAGACCAGCCCGGGCAACTTGACAACACCTTATCTCTACAATAAATCAAACATTAGCCATGCGTGGTAGCATGCGTCTATGGTTCCGGCTACTTGGAAGGCTGAGGCAGAAGAATTGCTGGAGCCCAGCAGATTGACACTGGGGTGGCCAGGAGTGTGCCACTGCACTCCAGCCTGGGTGAGAGTGAGACTCCAGCTCAAAAAAATAGAAAAAAATTACACATACAAAATTCAGGGGCCAGGTAGGGAAGTGGTCAGCTGTAATTGAAACACCTGAAATGGTGAAATGGAGAACATATGCCCTGTCTAAGGGAAGTAGTTATCGCTTGACACCAGCAGATTGAGGTTACAGGGAAATGCAGACTCACTGTTGTCATAGATTTTGATTTTTTGAGAAGAAAGAAATTTGGAGGAATGAGCATTTAACCAGAGAAGTCAGGAATGCTTAGCAAAAGAGCCAGTCCTTGAGCTGAAGGTTAAGCAGAGCTTACCAAGTGTGAATGTAGGTAGTTTATTTCCTGTGGCAACAGCATAGAAGGGGAAGCGGAGAGTGGCAGGAAAAGCAACTAGAGAGGAAGGAAGACACTTTATGCACAGGACACGTTGCTGCTGAAGAGTGGACCACCACTCCACATCACAGAAGAGTAGACTGTCTGCTGGAAACTTTTCCAAACTGCCCTACAGTGAGATTTCAGAATCTGGTAGACATACAAAAAGATGGGGGCCTTGCTTTTAATCCATAAAGCTAGACTAGGCATTGCCATACCTAAACACTCTCTTAGGTCCTTAACTATCAAGATATCAGTGCTGGTAGCAGCAGTGGTTGTGTAAACAGATAGCAGTCTATATAATAGCCCAAGAAGAACAGAAAGATTTTGGAAGATCTACCACCCTTAGATGTTTTTCTCCTTTATTCTTTGTAAGAATAAAAAAGTGACAATACCTTACTCATTGCTAAAATGACTCAGAGTTTACAAAATCTCTTGACAAATATTATTCTTGCCCACCTAAGACACTCCTCAGCTCCCCATTTTCAATTTTGTTGGGGCTTATAACAAATCCACTGCAGCCGATTGTATTAGTATTTTGAATTCCTTTCTGTATACTAAACCACTTCAAGTTTAAAAGTTCTAAAATCTAATTCAAGGCCACATGCTAACCAGCACCACTACTATCTTCATCTTCCATACCCATTAGTCAATCCTATTTTATTTGCATTTTATTAATGAAAGTATAATTAGTTCTAATACAAAATTAATCTATATTTTGCTTCAAAAAGGATGCTTGTTTTTGCCAAGGAAATTTCCTAGTCTTCTGTTAGAAAAGAGGAAAGAAAATTACGTTGGGGCCTGTCATTTAAGCTTTTCATGCAGTGAGTCTCACAACAAGATAGATACTTTTATTCCCATTTCGCTGGTATAAGAAAACTGAAGCTGAGCAGTTAACTTGCCCCAATAGCAGGAAACAACATAAGTAAGCGTGTGAAGCCAGATCTGTTTGGAAGCCACAGCCTCCAAAATTACGTTCTTCCACTATAGCACACAGCTTTACTCAGTACTATTTCTAATAATAACAATCATAATACTTCATATCCCACCTCATATTTGTGGCATGCAGCATACCTTTCAAATCGTTTTCATCTACAATACTTCTGTGGGTACCTAAAACTATCCTTCAAGAAAACACAGGCCAAGAAAAATAAACGACTAACCTAAGATCACAGACAAATGATTATCGAGCACAAATAATAGTTAATAACAGCAGCTTGGGCAACCCCTTCGAGTCCCCTCCCACTGTGGGAGCTTGTCTGTCCTCTCAACAAATCCTGCTTTCAAAATAAGAATAATAATAACAGCAGCTCTATTTACTGAGCACTTAAGCTAAATATTTTACAATATGGTATCTCATGCAACCCTTACTACAATCCTGTGAGACAAGAATAATAACAATATCATTTATTTTATAAATGAGATAACAAGGCTCAAAGAATTCTGTGGTTCATATAGCTAGGAAATAGCAGCAATGGAATTAAAATCCAGGTATTGGTAGCTCACAAGCCCATGGACTTACCTACAACATCATACAGTATTGCCTCCCTAAACCACTTTCTAGAATTTATGCTTTTATTGTAATTGTTAAACTAAAATGTGTTAGAATTATTAAGTTGCAATTAATATCAGTCCTAAACCCACTACTGAATGAAACTGGTGAAGCAGCAAACTGGTGGCTGGATAATATCTACTATAAATTTAAAAGAAAAATCTTATTGGGTAATTGACACAGATAATCAGACACATAATATAATCTGGGGGGAAACTAAGCCATCAAGATCCCAGGATTATCTTCTTTGGGACAAGAGACATTAACCTGGTCATCTAACATATGAACACTCTATGCTAACATACATTCAAAATCAAAAACATTATTTTTTTCCACTGACATGCAATAATTGCAAATATTTATGGGATACAAAATGATACTTCAATACACATATATACACAAGGTATAGTGATCAAATCAGGGTAATCAGCATATCCATCACCTCAAATATTTAGCATTTTCTGTGTAGTGAATATTTGAAATTCTCTCCTCTAGTTTTTTGAAAATAAATTACTGTATTCACCATACAGTGTCACAGAACACCAGAATTTATTCTTCCCATCTGCCTGTAACTTTGTATCTGATAGCCAACCTCTCCCTGTCCTTCCCTCCCCCTACTCTTTCCTGCCTCTAATTAACCACAATTCTGCTTCTGGGAGTTGTTTTCTGGGGTTTTTTTAGCTCCCACATGTGAGCGAGGACATGTGTATTTCTTTCTGTGCCTGACTTATTTCACTTAACGTAATGTCCCTCATGAAAAACATCATTTTTTTAACTCATCGTATGCAATAGGATGTCATCCAGGATGACAAGGCTCTCTCCTAGGTTGACCAAGTATATTCATTAGTATTTTTAAAGTTACAAGTTTCGACAATTAAGTTTGCGAACTCATCCTAGAAAAAGTGCTATATATCTCATTGCTGAATATCACTATGGTCAGGGTGTGATGACACACACCTGTAGTTCCAGCTACTTGGAAGGCTGAGGCAGAAGGATCAATCACCTGAGCCCAGCAGGTCTAGGCTGTGGTGGCTGTCAGCATGCCACTGAACTCCAGCTTGGTAACAGAGTGAGACTCTGACTCAAAACAAAACAAACAAATAAATAAATAATTATAGGAGATTAGGTGTAGTGGCTCATGCCTGTAATCCTAGCACTTTGGGAGGCTGAGGTGAGAGGACTGCATGAGCCCAGGGGTTTGAGACCAGCCTAGGCAACATTGTGAGACCTGTTTGTAGTCTAGGCTACTTGGGAGACTGAGGTGGGAGAATTGCCTGAACTCAGAAGTTTGAGGTTGTGGTAAACCTTGATTGTGGCTAAAACAAGTGTGACTATATGACAGTGAAGTATGCCTGGTACAATTTTATAAGGAGCTCCAGATGAATATCTGGAAGTTCCTAGTCCTGGCTCCAGCATTATAATCTATGAGGCCCGACAACTAGGTTTGCAAACCATCCTAGGAAAAGTGCTGCATCTCTCATTGCTGAATATCACTATGGCCACCTTTGAAGTACTCCTCCTGGGAAGCTATGCATGACTAATTTTTTTTATTTTTTTATGATTTATTGTAGAGATGAGGTCTTGCCAAGTTGCCCAGGTCAGACCTCTCTAATTTTAAGCACTATCAAAAGGGGCAGTGGCTCATGTCTATAATCCCAGCATTTTGGGAGGTCAAGGCAGGAAGGATCACTTGAGCCTAGGAGTCCAGCATGGACAGTATAGCGAACCCTTGTCTCTACAAAAAAATAAAAAATTAGCTGGGTATGGTGGCGTGCAATTGTAGCCTTAGCTATTCGGGAGGCTGAGACAGGAGGATCTCTTAAGCCCAGGAGTTCAAGGCTGTAGTGAGCTATGATCATGCCACTGCACTCCAGCTTGGGCAACCCTATCTCAAAAAAGGAGAGTATGTGTTCATGTAAATTACCAATGTTTGAAAAATTCAAAACACTACTGCTAAGTTTTTTTTTTTCCTGCTAAGTGTTTAGCATATTCATTAGAACTACCTCAAACCTCATAATACAGAAAACCAGTTGTTTGCTAAAAAAAAAAAAAAAAAAAAAAAAAAACTGGAACAAATGAAATAACATTCCATGGAGATTCCAGGAGAATAATAATTTTGAAAGCTATTTTTAAATATTTGTTAAAATGAAGTCTCAGAACACAAAAATAGCAAAAAAACGGAAGGCTCTGAAGAGCTTTTAGTGAGTCATAGGAAGAAAAGCAAATCCAGCTGCACTCCATAAACTAAAGATTTGTATCTAAAACTTCCAAGAAGTATTAAATCAGAAACAACTATCTGAAGGGTTAACATCTAGTACCTATTTTTAAAAACTTACTCTAGGGTAGCTATTTTTGGGGAAACAGTCATTAAACTTTTCTTCAGACCACAAGCACAGATACATTTTTTTTTAACCTAATGGGCCTCTAAAATGTTTTTTAAAAAAGGGGGGGGGAGAAAATTCTGAATCCTATAGAAGAATAAAGAAGGAACAATTACAGAATACACTACTGATGGAAAGCAGTTGGCAATACAGTGGTAATGAGCAAGATGAGAAGTGAAATGTATCTGAATCCTAAATTCCTTAGAATCTAAGCAAAAGGAATTAACTTAAGTATTATAGCACTTAGAAACCTACAATCAATGTATCCCCATTAATTGGGCCTAGAATTAAGAACACAGACTAGTTAGTATTCCTCACCCTTGAGTAATATATAAAGTTTTTTTAAAGGTAAAAATTCAGCTATTGAGTACTTCCTTAACTAATGCATATAAAATGTTATTTAAGTATGTACAAATATAACAATCATATAAACTCTGTATGGTGATGGTTCTTATATAACTAAAATAAGGGAGAGGTTTGTTAAATAATACAAAATGACAGCTAGATACAAGGAGCAAGTTCTAGTGTTCTAAATCTATAGCACTGAGGATGACTGTAGTTAAAAATAACATACTTGGGCAACCCCTTCAAGTCCCCTCCCACTGTGGGAGCTTTCCTGTCCTCTCAATAAATCCTGCTTTCAAAAAATAAAAAAATTTTTAAAAATAACATATTCTATAGCTTCAATAAAAGGAAGATACTGGAAGGCTGCTATGCTTGCCACCATACCACCCATGCTTCCAGAAGGAGGATACTGAACACATCCAACACCAAGACATGACAAATGTTTGATGATGGATATGCTAATTACCCTGGTCTGATCATCATGCATTACATGTATATCACTATATATCTTATGAATATGTACAATTATTTTTCAATTAAAAAATAACATAAATTACAAATTGAAAGCAAAGCTCATCCAAATTGGCATTAACTTACTATGATGGAATATGGTACTTGTCTGATATTAAACTGGTACCACCAACAGGAAACTCCAGTTGACTGCCTTGGTGGAGGTTCTTTGGGGAAAAGAGAAACCATGGTGGAAATGCATTTTCTCACACTTTCTCTATTCAAATTACAGTCATCACTAGGTATACATGAGGGACTGGCTCCAGGACCTCTCCACCAACCCCAATCCCACATACACCAACATCTGTGCATTCTCAAGTCCTGCAGTCGACCCTGTGTACACTGAAGTTTTACAACTCCCAAATGCTCCATGTCTGGTTGAAAAAAATCTGCATATAAGTGGGTCCATGTAGTTTAAGCCTATGTTGTTCAAAGGTCAATGGTATATGAAATTGTTATTCAATAACATACTGCTCTTATATCTCCTAATTAAGCCCAAAAGATTCTTTCACTCTTTTTTTCCCCCTTTTTCTTTTTTTGAGTCTGGGTCTCACTCTGTCACCTAGACTGGAGTGCAGTGGCATGATCTCAGGTCTCTGCAGCCTCAAATTCCTGGGCTCAGACAATCCTCCTGCCTCAGTCTCCCAAGTCGCTGAGACTACAGGCATGTGCCACCATGCCTGGTTAATTTTTTTATTTTTATTTTTGTAGAGACAGGGTCTTCCTATGTTGCCCATGCTGGTCTCAAAGACCTGGGTTCAAGCAATCCTCCCACTTCTGCCTCCCAAAGTGAGAAGATTCTTTCACTCTTAACATAAGAAAAAGAGGGGTGGGGGCACACCACAATCACTACTAATCACTCTACTGGTTTTTGTTTCTAGACCTAAGGGTTTGGCTGGGAGGGACTGCTACTGAAACGGACTCCCTAAACTCAGAAAGTGATGAGAGGATCCCAGGGGAAGGCTGATCCAGATGGCAGCACTTAACTACCAGAAGCAAAGTGGGCATGGTGATCCTACCAGGCAGCAAGGTACGTATGGGATATTAGGTTATCTCAAGATTCGTCGTGATAAGCAGAAATTAAATAACATGCAGCCCACTAAGATATGTTTTGAATAAAATATCCCCAAACAAACAACTCCTGGTCTAGTGACTGTCTGAGGCACTATAGTAGAGTCAGAATTCTCACTCAAATCCACAGTTCCTCGAATGAAGGGGATGCCAAAGTCCTTCTGGAAGATTTTTTTCCCCAAATAGATCTCTGGTCGTTTACCCAGGTAACCAGGTAAAGGGGAAATCCCCAAATCTCCTGATGCTCTAACATTAATTCTTAGGAAGTAAGAACACCACCGGCCCATCAGTTAGACTTACAATTTATGAGGTCATGTATAGAAGCGGAGTTCTAATTCAACCTCTTCTCACATTCATTACCATGAAAGCCCAAACGCATCCTAGATTTCAGATACTCCCCAATACTGCCAGAACCCCCAAAAGTGGCACCCTGGCTCAGGAGGAAGGACTATTATAGCAAGAAGCACAAAGTAGAAACTGATCAAATTCTCTTTCCTTCTCAAATTAATTGCATTTCTACGGGGGAAAATTTCTAAAATGTCTAAAGGAACAGCAAAATGTTATTGCAAAACAAAGGCATAACAGATTCTGGGGAGGGCACACCCTGCTTGAAGAGTAACTGGGAACACTTCTCTTCCCCCCCACTTCTTACTGTACAATTTAAAAGATGTCTCCACCTAAAATGATGTACTGAACCTGTGAAAAGCTACAATGAACACAGGTTTTGAACATTTAAGCAAGCAACTGAAGTAACTTTCTTTTTGAAAAACAGTTCCAGGCTTGCTACTAGACTCTACAAAAACTGAACAGAACATGAAGTGACCATGTGATCTCGGGGCCCATCAGGAGTTGTTACTGGATGCCTTAAAGCTAAATTCCACCAGGCCCAAATGGCTTTGAGGGAAACATTAGGTTGCATGTCAGATCACTTCTGCTCCTTACAAGCATCCTCGATGTGCCATGTGCCACTTCCCCCGCATCTGCACCTGTGGCTCCATGAGGAGACCCCTATGAACAGCAAGCTTCTGAGGGAATTGCCTCCCTAGTTATAGAAAGACTTGAACACTGCGCTAGCACCACCTGCACATAAACTACTGCTGCATAACATTCCATTCAGGAATGATCCTGAAAACTAGCTGAGAGGACACATCCTCCTGTGAGGAGTCCTTCAGGAAGCACACATCACTGTTGACTGCCTAAAATATGTGGCCTGAGGTCAGTAGCTACATGGCAATTTCTGGCATGTCTAATAGATTGGCTGAACAATCAAGACTGGGGAGGAACATGTCTGGATCATTAGTGATAAGGTAGTTTAAAGAAGAAATATTTGCATAGATCTCTGGGAATGGGACCAGCACCTGAGAATATCTGTGTTCCATGTGACTGCTCATCAAAACTGCCACCATTGACAAGAGGCTCTTCATAAGCAGATGGACAGGAAGACAGTACTGAGAGCGATCCCTTCCCCTTGCCAAGTCAACTCAAATTGACTAAGTGGCAGTGGTAACAGGGATGGTGGCTATACATGTGCTCAACAATAGGACTTCCTCCCACCAAGGCTGACCCAGTGATTCACTGCTAAGTGTCCCCACATGGTACACTCCTCTAGATAAACCATTTGCTTCACAGGGGAGGAACCCTGGTGACCCTCTTCATCCTAGAGAGGTGAGTGACTTGTCCTCTTCAGAGGAGACACTCATGCTGTGTTTGGATGTGGTTTCCCTGTCAGATGGTTTCCCATGTCATTCCTAGTCACCATCTGTGATGACCTGAATGCCAGCATGCTATCCCACCTAACAGTGCCTCTGAGGAATAAGATCACTTCTCACCAAAGTAAGGCAACTGCTGGTGACCACGGGCTTCTTGGGTTCTAATAGAAGCAGCAAGCTCATACAATGTGAAGTCGCCTATGACAACCCAGACAGGCCAGGCCCTGCTGGGAACTACTAAAGGTTTTGTGCTCAAGGAAAGAATGCTTTCACCAGAAAACACAATAATGGTGCCTCTGAGCTGGAAGTAGAGACTGCTACCAGGCTCATCATACCAGGAAGTGCCAAAGAGAGGCTTAAATAACATGAGGCATAAGCTACTGAAAGGGTATGTTGAGTACTGTAAACAGTAGGAGCCAGAATGAGTCAAGTGGAATGCAGGAAATACTCTGGAGTGCCTCCATAACAAAGAACAAGGAAAGACCTCTACAAGTCTGTATAGGTTTGGTCACCAGGGCTTAACCCTTTAGGATGAAGACAGTATGAATCAACCCATCAAGCAAAGGGCCACAGCCAGCTAAGGTCATGACCATTTACAGAAATAATCCAAATTCCTTATGTAGTATGTATGTTAACTGGGCTCTAGAATCACTGATTGTGACATAAAATTCAAAAATAACAGTTTAAGCAGCAAGTATATTTCTTTCTCATGTAAAAGGAGTCTGGAGATAGGCAATACAGAACTGTGTGGAAATTCCACAAGGATATTATGCTCTTTCCTACTCTACAGACCACATCCATAAAATGTGGCTCAAAGAATGAGTTCCAGAGCTCCAGCCTCCACATCAACGGTCAAAGCAGCAGGGTAAAAGAAGAGTAGACCCCCTCTCTCTGAGAAGACTTTCTAGATATTCATATGCTTCCATCAACATTTTTGGGACCAGAAATTAGTCACACAGTCACATCCAGTAGTAAGGGAGCCAAAAAAGTGTTGCCCTTCATCCCTGAACAAATTCAGAGTTCTCTTGCCAAGGCAGAAAGAGAAAATGAAATAAGAAAGGCAACCAGCAGTCTCCATTACAGTGTGTCAATAGTTTTTGGTGTTCCTCTGCCCCACACTTTCTTCTGCATATACAGGTATAATGGTAGTGGACACACAGGCTAAAAGATATAAGAACTGGATCACTAAATTAGAAGACTGAACACAACTCAGAGGTCCTAGACATAATAATGAGTTATCTCTTTGGGAAGGTGGCATGAATGATTAGTACATCATTTAAGGTGAGGCATCTTTTAAATTGTGTATGCAGTAAGAAACTGGGGAGGGGGTAAATTCAAGCAGGGGGTACCCTGCCCAGACTTCATTCTCCCTTTGTCTCATAACAATGTTTCCTTTTTCCCTTAGGGAAATTCCTTTCCCTTATTCTGTGAGGGCCAATCAGACCTGAAATACAGTAGTTTACTCCTCAACTGACCAAATGGGTGGCCAAGACCCAGTCAGAGTCAATCATACTAGAACATTCGCCAGTGAACGAGTCAATCTGGATTAGGTTTAAAATGCAAGTAAGGCCAAAGAGACCCTCTCTCACAGGACTTTGACCCTGGAGGAGCCATCCAAGGATGAAAGGCAGCCAGAGCTAACACTGCCCAGTGCTGTCGTGTAGAGAGATTGTAATTTCCTGCTACTGATTTCTCAGAGTCTTCCTGGTTCCCATATCTCCTAAAGCTGATTAGCTCCTCCTTGCCTAAATATAATCCAACATCAAGTTCCTCGCTTGTAACTGACAATGCCAACTCAATCCTATATTCTCTCCCTGAGAGATCAGAAACCCCTAGGCTTTAAATCCTACCTGTTCTGAGTACGTCCAACTCCGGCTCCAGTGTCTACCTCCTTTAGGAGCTCAAGCATTCCTAACTGCAGTCTGGACGTGCTACAACACTTCAAAGGTCAACACATCTACAAAACGTCCCCCGAGACTCCATCCAGACATCCTTCTGCTTATATCTCAACATATTCAATGACTTGGCTTTCAGCGAGTCTTCTGCTCTCTCACTCTCACAGTTGCCACGTACTGCCCACTCCCTGTCATGAATGCACCTTGAATCCACTCTTTCCATTTTGTTTGCCCACCGCCAAGTTGACACCTCACCATCACAATCCCTCTACTCCGAAGAACAGTTCGATTTTCAACGCTCATTTCATTGAGACTGTCTGCTGGCTGGACCTTTCTATTCTTTGTGTCTTTGGTTTACTTGGAAACACTTTTATACTAACATATGTAGCACTGTGTTGTACTTATTGTGTTACACGTCATGTCCCTTATTCAGCCTTATTTGAATATAATTCTTAGTGGGGGGTTGGTGGTTCAGAGACAGGTGTTCTTTGTACGCCTCCTCCCCTTCACAAGCACAGTACTCAGCCATTAGAGAATACAGTTAACCAGCTGCTGAAAGAAGAAATGAATAAACCACAGAAGTCTTCTGCCAGACTTTCCTGCCTTTAGCTTTTCTTTTCTGCAATTCACAACCTCCACAGCTGCCAACGTCAGTTTTCAAAACACACATCTACTCCAGGACTAATCTTTAGGTCTCCACCAACTTCAAGATAAGATAAGATTTTCTTAACTTGACATACAAAGTTCCTCAAAACCAGCCACGACCTTTCCCTTCTTTTGCTTTTTAAATTAATTGTATTTAGTTCATTGAGGTTTTATTCACAGTAGCCAAAATCAGAAGCAATCTAAATGTTCGATGAAGTTGAACAGATAAACAAACTGCTTTATATCCATTCAAAGGAATATCCTCCAGCAATACAAACAAAAAAATAGTTGTTCCATATATTTTGTCCAGTTTTCTATTTGGTTACAGTGCAGGGGCAAGTCTAGCATCAGTTGCTCTCTCATGACAGAAACAAGACAATTCCAACCTAGCTTCCTTGCCTCATCCCACCCCATGTTCAACCTATACCAAACAACACATGTTCCTAGACTTTGCTGTGCAATTTTTTGTGTTTTATCTTCCAGTTTTGGTCAACTCCTTTTCATCTGTCATGACCCAACTCATATGCCACTTTCTCTAGAGATCTTTTTCTCCCCCTCTGTCTTTACAGTGTATTGTTAGCACATACTACAGCATGCATCTCAAGGTACCCTGACTATGTACATGTCTCCCCATTAAAATGAATTTCTAATAATAAGGATAATTGTCAACATGGGGGTCATTGCTATGAGCCATGTACTGTTCTAAGCATATCACCTATATCCATATCTGCTCGTTGTCTTCATAAAAACCCAAGATACAGGTACTAGTATCCTTATTTTACAGATGAGGAAACTAAGCCAGAGAGAGGTTAAGTAGATTGCCTGAGATCACAGAGCCTGGTAGTGGCAGAGCCAGGATATAAATCCAGTTTGATTCCAGAGCCCATGCTCACTATACAGTCTCTCATAAATTCCTGGATGGCAGCAGCTGTGTCTTATTCTTGTTTATATATCCATGTCCAGAGCACCTCAAATATTTGTGGAATGAATTAAAATTTATAATTTTCTCCTAGTCATCCAAGAAAAAGTTCTTCATAAGTAATGTAGGTTTTCACTCAGTAATTACAGAACTGAATCTAGAAAGGGCCTTTCATAAACATAGGAGAGACTAAAATTAAATTTCTAATAATAAATCCAAAGAGCTCTGAAGAATGTTACCATGCAGAAAAGACTAATAAGGTTTTTCAGGTAACCAAGTAACCGTAGTGGACTCAGGAACATAAAGTTTCCACCAAGAAATCAATACCTCTAAAAGAAGAGTCTAAATGTTTTAATTTGTCTTCAATAACTGCATACGAAATTAATCCCATCTATCTAAGTCTGAAATAGAGAGTGTTTTCAAGCCAAAAGCAAAAAGACAGAGTATCTAAACAAAAATTTAATCCTAAAAGCCAAATCCGTCAAGAATAATCAGTGAAAATAAATAAAGCCACATTACTCAAAGGATCAGCTATGTTTAAGACACAAGAAAAGTTAACTAATTCTACCCTGGAAAAAGTATGGGTCATTACCTTTGAAACAATTAAGTACCCTACATATGCCATTAAAAGCATTTAAGTTCTTGATAGTAGGTAGTACATGAAGTGAATTTACAAAAGCTAAAAGTACACACATTTTAATGACTTACACAGAAATGTAAGTGATTAAAATAATATATACATATAGTGTGCACAAGTAGATAACTGTAATGACTTAGGGAGGTAGTAACAAAATCACAGGGTGCAAGTTGTACTGGGAGGCGGGAGTTGCCGATGTACGCCACGACCTTCTGCTTCCCCCATGCTACAGATCTACGCCACACGCTTGGACCATCACATGTCATTGCGCAGCTTGGATAGGTCCACAATCCTTCATCCAAGGCCCTATGACACCAAACCAAACGTCTTTCAGAATCCAGAGTCTTTAATTTGAGGAAGGTACATTTTTTTTTTGAGTTGGAGTTTCACTCTTGTCACCCAGGCTGCAGTGCAGTGGCATGCTCACGGCCACTGCAGCCTCGACCTACTGGGCTTAGGTGATCCTTTCACCTCAGCCTTCCAAGTAGCTGGAACTACAGATGCACGCCACCACGCTTGGCTAATTTTTTGTGATTTATTGTAGACATGAGGTCTCACCAAGTTGCCCGGGTTGGTCTCAAACCCCTGGGTTCAGGCAATTCTCTTGCCTCGGCCTCCCAAAGTGCAGTGATTACAGGTTGAGCCTCCATGCCCAGCCAAGGAAGGTACATTTTACCCAACACTCCAGTGGGAACTGGGCAGCGCCCTATAATCAAGCACATTCATATTTCTGCAGCAAAATGCATGAATATTCACATTAAGTGGGATAAATAAAACTATAAATAGTCTCACAGCAGTTCTGGTCAGATTTATAAGTCTGGAAAAGCATTCTGTTTTCTGAGTTTTATGGCTTTTTAAATTGTGGAGAAAGGACTATAGACTCATCTTACACACTGCATTCAATCTGTTCACTCTCTGCCTGAGAACTGACAACGGCTTCCTTACTTGCCACATTCAGATAAAACACTAATTTCTAGAATAGTCTAGAATTGGCAATATCAGTGGATCATCTAGTCAAACTCCCTACCTCATTGCTCAGGAAACCAAAGCCCAGAGAGAAAATGACTTGCCCAAGATCACACAGTTACATATGGACTCTGGTCTCCCAGGTCTACTTCTTTTCTCTCTGTCTCAATCTCAATCGCTCTCTCTCTCTCACTGTGAGTCTGTGTGTGTGTGTGTGTGTGTGTGTGTGTGTGTGTGTGTGTGTGAATTTGCAGGTTTTTTTCTTAGTTTTTCAAAATAATAAATAATTACAGACAAACAGAAAGTTGTACAAAGATAGCATAGAGGCTGGGTGTGGTGGCTCATGCCTGTAATCCCAGCACTTTGGGAGGCTGAGGCAGGAGGATTACTTGAACACAGAAGTTTAAGGCCAGCCTGGCCAACATAATGAGATCATGTCTTTACAAAAAATCAAAAAATTAAGGTAGGCATGGTTGTGCACACATGTAGTCCCAGCTATTCAGAAGGCAGAGGTGGAAGGATTCACCTGCGTCCAGGAGGTCAGGGCTACAGTGAACTATGACTGTGCCACTGTACTATAGGCTGGGCAACAGAGTACGACCCCAACTCAAATAGATGATGAATAAATAAATAAAAGTTCAGAGTTCTATGTTCCTTCACCCAGTTTTGCCCAATAGTGATTTCATTTATAGTTGTAGTATAAATACTAAACCCAAAAAACTGACATTACTACATTAGTGTTAACTATGGACCTTATTCCATTTTTAGCATTTTTTAACCTGCATTCATTGCATGTATAGGTGTACATAGTTCTATGCAACTTTACCCTACATATAGATTCACATAACCACCATCATAATTGAGATTTCCAACTGTCCCATCACAACACACTGTACTGTATTCATATTTCTGTTCCTCACATTGTCCCTGACTCTAGAAAGCACTTATCTGTTCTCCATCTCTATAGCTCTGACATTTTGAAAATGATAATGATGTTACATAAATGGAATTGTACAATATAGAAACTTTTAAGACTGACATTTTAAAAAATTGTGGTAAAATCCATGTACATAAAATTTACCATCTTGAACCATTTTTAAGTTCAAAAAAGTGTATTGTTCAGTAGCAAAAAGTATATTCACATTGTTGTGCAACCAATCTCCAGAATTTTATCTTGCAAAAACTGCAATCCTAGCCCTATTAGACAACAACCCCCCATTTCCCCTCCCTCCAGTCTCTGGTGACCACCTATCTGCTTCTACAATCTGTTTCTCTAAATTTGACTACTCTAGACACGCATATCAATGGAATTACTCAGTATTTGTCCTTTGATTTCACTTAGCATAATGTTTTCAAGGTTCACCCATAGTGTAACATGTGTCAGAATTTCCTTCCTTTTTAAGACTGAATACTATTCCATTGTAAGTATATACCACATTGTGCTAATCCATTCATCCATCAAGGGACACCTAGGTTGCTTCTACTTTTTGTCCACTGTGAATACTGCTGCTATGAACATGGGTGTACGAATACCTCTTTGAGATATTTTCCACGCTTTGGGAAAATATAGCCAGAAACAGAAATGCTGGATCATATGGTAAGTTTATTTTTAATTGTTTGAGGAATGAGATTGGCTTTTTACACTCAGAATAATTCCTTTGAGATTCATCCAAGTTGTTGTGTGTATCAGTGGTTCATTTCTTTTTATCACTGAGTAGCGTGTCATTGTCATGTATGTACCACAGTTTTTTCTACCACTCACCACTGAATGACATTTGGGTTGTTTCCAATTTGGGGTTATTATAAATACAGCTGCTATTAACATTTGTGTATAGGTTTTGATATGAACATAGTTTTATTCTTCTGGAATAAATGCTCAGGACTATGATCACCAGGTTATATGGTAAGCATATGTTTAATCTTATAAAAAACTGCTAAGCTGTTTTCCAGAGTAGCTGAACCATGGCAATGTATGAGAAATCCAGCTTCTCTTCATCTTCACCAGTATTTTATATTGTATTTTTTATTTTAGCCATTCTAAACAGGTATATAGTGGGATCTCATCATGAATTTTAATTTGCATTTCCCAATGGCTGATAATGTTGAACATTTTTCATATGCTTTCTTGACATCTTTATAAGTTCTTCCTTTTGCTCATTTTATTTTATTTTCCTTCTTTTTTTTTTTTGAGTTGGAGTCTCACTGTCACCCAGACTGGAGTGCAGTGGCCGCTCCCGGCCACCGCAGCCTCGACCTGCTGGGCTCCAGCGATCCTTCCGCCTCAGCCTTCCAAGTAGCCGGAATTACAGGCATGCACTACCACATCCGGCTGATTTTTTGATTTATTGTAGAGATGAGGTCTCGCTGCCCAGGCGGGTCTCGAACCCGCGGGCTCAGGCAATCCACTCACCTCAGCCTCCCAAAGGCGCGGGATTACAGGCTGAGCCACCGAGCCCCGCTTCCTTCTTTCTTTTTTTAAGAGACAGGGCCTCGTTGTTGACCAAGCTAAAGTGCAATGGAGCAATCGTAGCTCAATGTGGCTTTGAACAAGAACTTCTGGGCTCAAGAGACCCTCCCACCTCAGCCTCTAGAGTAGGGTGAGGGCATGGGAATGCAGCTATACACCATCCCACTAGGCTAATTTTTTTTTTTAAGAGACTGGGGGCTCTTGATGCTGCCCAGGTTGGTCTCAAACTCCTGGCCTCAAATAATCTTCCTGCCATTGCTGGGGATTACACGCATGAGCCACTGCACTTGGCTTTAATTTTTTTTTTGCCCATTTTCTAATTGTATTCATTATTTGTTTCTATTGAGTTCTGAAACTTCTTTACATATTCTGTATACAAGTCCTTCTCTGGATATGTGATTTGCAATTATTTTCTCCTAGTCTGTAGCTAAACTTTTCATCTTTTTTTTTTTTTTAACTTTTCATCCTTAATGGGGTCTTTCATAGAGCAAAGTTTTAAATTTTGATAGAGTCCAATTATTGTTTTCTTTTATGTCTAAGGCCTATTTACCTAGCCCTAGGTCCTAAAAATGTCCTACTATGTTTCTTCTAAAAGTTTTATATTTCACACTTAAATCCACTTTAAATGGACACTGATTTCACAATAATCCTTTTAAAAAAAAAAAAATATGAGCCATTGCCAGACCATTGTCGCCATTTCCAGGCCATTGTGGCCAGTACCTTGCACTAAGCTATAACGTGGCCATGTGCTCTTTGAGCTATGACCAGGCATGTTTTCTTTTTTTTTTTTTTGAGTTGGAGTCTCACTCCCTCGCCCAGACTGGAGTGCAGTGGCTCACTCACAGCCACCCCAGCGTTTACTTGCTGGGCTCTGCGATCCTTCCACCTCAGCTTTCCAAGTAGCTGGAACTACAGGTATGCACTACCACGCCTAGCTAATTTTTTAGTTTATTGTAGAGATGAGGTCTTGCCAGGTTGCCCAGGCTAGTCTCAAACCTGCGGGCCCAGGCAATCCACTCACTTCGGTCTCCCAAAGTGCTGGGATTACAGGCTGAGCCACCGAGCCAAGCCTGGGTCATGTTTTCTTAAGCTTTGGCCCCCTCCCCTACCTTGAGGAGATGAATCACCTCTTTCTCTCTCTCTCTCTCTAATTTATTTTCTAAATAAACTATATTTTCTAATCTAAAAAAAAAAATATGGCATGAGGTTGAAGTTTTGCTTATAATGTCCAAATGTTCCAGCACCATTTGTTGAAAAGACTATCCTCCCGCCAATGAATTGCTTTTGTACTTCTGTTAAAAATCCGTTGGGCATATGTGTGTTGATCTATTTCTGGGCTCTCTATTCTGTTCCATCGATCTGTCTAGTCCTCTGCCAATACCATTGTTTTGATTAATGTGCTATATAGTAAGACTAAACAGTAGGTAGAATGATTCCTCCCCTTCCCTTTCTTTCCAACATTGTTTTAGCTATCCTAGCTCTATCCACGCTGTTAACTTTCCTAAACTGTTTTTTCTTTACTTTTAAGGTCCTCCCTATTCCTAGTAGAGGTATGGTAGCCTGGGGAAGAAAGGAGAAAAAAAAGAAAGAATCATGAAAGAAAAAACAAGTAATATACTACTGCTACCCTAAAACATTACTCATGTAATTTTTATCCATCTTTCCTCCATTGAGGTCCCAATTTCTCTATGAATTGCTCTATACTGGCCGGGCTCGGTGGCTCAGCCTGTAATCCCAGCACTTTGGGAGGCTGAGGTGAGTGGATTGCCTGAGCCCACAGGTTCGAGACCTGCCTGGGCAATTTGGTGAGACCTCATCTCTACAATAAATCAAAAATTAGCTGGGTGGGGTAGCGCACGCCTGTAGTTCCAGCTACTTGGAAGGCTGAGGTGGAAGGATTGCGGAAGCCCAGCAGGTCTAGGCTGCGGTGGCCAGGAGCGGCCACGGCACTCCAGTCTGGGCGACAGAGTGAGACTCCAACTCAAAAAAACAAAAAAAGAAAAGAAATGCGCTCTACTATTCCAGGCCATTTCTAGGGTAACAGCTCATTAGACATAGTCATTTGTTTCCTTCTGTTAGATATTTGTAAATATATTTTGTGCCATTTCATCAAAGTTCAGGGTTCATGTTTTAGACTTCTTTATATTCCTCAGTAAACTTCAATAAACATTGACTCAATTAACTGATGACTGATTATCTAACTGCAGTTTACAACAGGGAGATCTTAGAAAATCTAGAAGACAGGGATAAAAATGAGCTAATTGCTCCACTGTTCCCGGTAATCAGATCATTGTTTCACCAAATCTCAAGATTTTTAATTTAATCTCACTTCTGAATTAAATTGTTCAAGGGTATATGTCACATCCAGGCTGTTTTTCCCTTTTCTTGGTGGGATGGCATAGGTAAAGAAAAGAAAATAGGGAATAACTAATTATGGTGGTTTTCACCCCTTCTCCCCCCCCCCCCCCCGGCCAATAATGTCACCATTCATCTAAATTTTAGGGCTATTAGACAGGAGTCATCCCTGGTATACCCTGTAGATGTACTCAAAAAGTAAATGGCCCAAGGGATTAGAATGTTGATTTAAACAAATTATAGAAACCAAAAATGTAAAATAGGGTTTTTTACAATTCTAAAAGAATTTACCAAGTCCAATCTCCTATGATCCTAATTTCATTAACTACAAGAGGTCTTTGTGCCTTTTGGCTACCATGCTGAGAGCGGCTTCCTCTTAATTATCAATGCTCTGCTGACAAGATTTCAACAAGTTACATTATACAGTATGTGAATGAATATAGCTGCTTAATCCATGGTTTTAGCTCTAATTTTCAATAGCCATCCCTGCCTAACCTCTGGACCAAATGTCTGCTCCTTTGCTAAACAGCTTTATAAAGTGCATATATACAGATATATATTCCCTCCCCAAAAGTTTCTTTGCTTTCATTGGCTGTCTATAAATTCAGACTATTTAAATAATTTGCAACACATTCGCATAGTAAATGGAATAACAATAAATGCAGATTAATTCTTTCTTCTCTTACAAAATAGAGCAATTCATATATGCTACCACAACTTTGCTAAAGCGTCTATTTTGTGCCCTAATTCTTTCACTGTACTGTGGAACTAATAGCCGGGTAGGCTACAATCAGTAAAGTTTTAGAACCATTAGTCTCACAAGCTTTCATCTAGTGTGTCTCTGGTGGCCTCAGAAGAGATCTTCCCCCAAATACTCTTCTGATGCTCTCACGACTAAGTAGATAAATTGTAATTCTCGGAATATACACATTAATAAGGCTCTTTTTAGTTCTGCTCATTTCACTTTCGTGGCTTTTTTTTGTTTGTTTGTTTGGTTGGTTTTGAGTCAGAGTATCACTCTGTCGCCCAGAGTGTGCAGTGGCACACTCACAGCCACCACCGCCTCGATCTGCTGGGCTCAGGCAATCCTTCAACTTCAGCCTTTCAAGTAGCTGGAACTACAGGCATGTATCACCACACCCAACTAATTTTTTGGTTTATTGTAAAGACAAAGTCTTGCCATGTTGCCCAGGCTGGTCTCAAACCTGTGGGCTCAGGCAATCTTCCCGCCGCCACCTCCCAAAGTGCTAGGATTACAGACATGAGCCACCACGCTTCAGTGCGTTATTATAGGGACTGCAATTTTCATAATGAAATATACTACTGCAACCCCCACCATTGACACTGTCATTCTCATCACACACACAGCAACCTCCTAATCAGGAAAAATTCAGAAAAGTCTTGGTTCTTGTGTCACGAGAACACATAGCAACCTGAACTCAGACATTGCTTGTTTGAGTGCAAACCAGTACATTCACTTTGGAAAGCGATTTGGTATTATTTAAAGATGAACATGTATACACCCAACATTTACACCCTGTATCTATATCCTCAAGACCAGTACACCAAAAGGCATGCAGACATATTCACAGCAGTATGTTCCACAACACCAAAAAAGGTAAACAACCCAGATGCTGATGAAAAGAAGATTGTGGTATATTCACATAACAGAATTTCAAACACCAATGAAAAACTAATGAAATATGGTAAAACACACAACATAGATAAATCCCAAAAACAATGAACTTAAAAAAGCAAGTGACGGAAAGCCTCATGTAATAAGTTACAATACTAGTAGTTTTTTTTAGGTGAATAAAATTAAACATCTTGCCGGGCTCGGTGGCTCAGCCTGTAATCCCGCGCCTTTGGGAGACTGAGGTGAGTGGACTGCCTGAGCCCTTGGGTTCGAGACCCGCCTGAGCAGCGAGACCTCATCTCTACAATAAAATAAAATAAAAAATTAGCCGAGAGTGGTAGCGCACGCCTGTAATTCCGGCTACTCGGAAGGCTGAGGCGGAAGGATGGCCGGAGCCCAGCAGGTCGAAGCTGCGGTGGGCGACAGAGTGAGACTCCAAATCAAATAAATAAATAAAATTAAACATCTTATTGTTTAGGAACACACCCATGCAACTTTAAAAAAGAAAAATTTTGGCTAGACGTGGTGGCTCAAGCCTGTAATTCCAGCACTTTGAGAGGCCGAGGTGAGAGGACTGCCTGAGCTCAGTGGTTCAAGATCAGCCTGTGCAAATTGGTGAGAACTTGTCTTACAATAAATCAAAAAATAAGCCAGGTGTGGTAGCACACACCTGTAGTTCCAGCTACTTGGAAGGCTGAGGCAGAAGGATCACCTGAGCCCAGCAGGTTGAGGCTGCAGTGGCTATGAGTATGCCACTTGTATATCATTTAATCAAATTCACATACTACATAGATATTGTGTGTGTTTGAGTGTGTGTATATCTCTCTATATACAGATATAAGAGATATACACACACACACACAGGTATACACACATTATGTGTGTGTATATTTATATGTTTTTTTCCTGAATCATTTGAAGGTAGATTGCTTACACCGTGGTCCTTTATCGCCAAATACTTCAGTATGGATTTCCTAAGTTTAGAGATATTCTCTTATGTAGCTACAGTACAATTATCAACTTAAGTATATTTAATATTGATACAGTACTTTTATTTAATCTGCTAATCATATTCCAATTTTGTTAATTAACCCAATGTCCTTTGTAGTAGCCTTTCTCCTCCAGTCAAGATCCAGCCTAGGATTAGGTATTGTATTTAGTTGTAATGTCTTTTTAGTCTCCTTCAATTGGGAACATATGGAGAAATTTTGGATTGTCATCAACGGGGGCACATTTCAGACGTTTAGTGTCCCTACCCTACAATGCCCAGGACAGCCCACAAAAAAGAATAATGCGCCCCAAAATGTCAGCCAAGCTGCATAAATCTAGGACAAAATGATCTTTTTTTTTCTGTTTTCTTTCTTAAAATTAAACTTTTACTTTGAGGTAGTTGTAGATTCCCACTATAGTTAGAAGAAGTAACAGAGCCAGTGTACACTTAACCCAGTTTCTCCCAGTGGTAACATCTTGTGAAACTATGGTACAGTATCACAAGCCGGATATTTACACTGATACAGACAAGATACTGAACATTTTCATCGCTACAGGGGATCCCTCATGTTGCCCTTCTTAAGCCACACCTACTTCCCTTATCCACTCCTTGCTTTAATTTTTAATGAGATGACACCTGTCATTTTCTTATTACAGAAGTTACCAAGTAGCAATAATAAAGTGATCTTATTTCTTGGCATTGTCCCAATTATCAGAAATGTCACCTTATGATTGGCGTAGCTTGTCCTGTAGCTGGAACGTTAGTTTTCCAGAGATTGTAGATGATACACATTACACACACACACACACACACACACACACACACACACACACAAATATGTATGTATACTGTGTGTTTTAAAACTTAAACAAATGAGCCTACTATTCAAGAACTATAACTTTACCAATCTTGTTGAAACTAAATGTGTATTCCCCAGTTCATCTCCCTGACTTCTAAACTGAATTTTAAAAAATGTTTCAGCCTGTAATCCCGAGCCTTTGGGAGGCTGAGGTGAGTGGATTGCCTGAGCCTGCGGGTTCGAGACCTGCCTGGGCAACTTGGCGAGACCTCATCTCTACAATAAATCAAAAGTTAGCCGGGCATGGTAGCGCGTGCCTATAGCTCCAGCTACTTGGAAGACTGAGACGGAAGGATCGCCGGAACCCAGCACGTCGAGGCTACGGTGTTTTCTGTACTAGTTTGATTCTTACAACTTTCCTGTATGTTTAAATTAATTACAAACCAAAAGGCATGTGGTTTTTTAAGAGGAAAGTTTGTATACACCGTAATGGCAAGTCTCACAGTTCTAATACAGCATGTGATAAAAACCCAAAGAGGATAATGACTACTGATGGATAAAATCCTATGTCAAAAGAACTATCTTCCCTCTCAGCCTGTCTCTCCCTCCCCTTTCTTTCCGGAGGTGACTGCTTGGAACAGTGCGGAACCGCAAATCACTCTATCCCACTTTCCAAAGACCATTCCTAGGAAGTGACTCAATAAACGTTATGTCCCTGCTTGACTTCTCCACAAATCGCGGCGATGTCTTCACCCTCAACCGGTAAGAGGCAAAGTCGCGAAAAGCGTACAAGGGTTTCTCCAAAGAAAACCACGTCTCCACTCCGCGGAGCAAGAAGGTGGAGTGGACTCGAAAGGAGGCAACGCGCAAGGTCCAGGAGGACCGAGGGAAGGAAGGGGGGGAAAGAGATCAACCAGGAGCCAGTGGGAGCGAGGCCGGATGGCCGTGCCAGCCAGAAAAAACGACTCGAGTGAGAGGAGCGTCAGCGGGAGGGGGTGGCTCACCTGGCGGTGGTTAGCAGCGGGTGCCGAGTCCCCACCAGCTTCCGCACCTGCATGGCGATGTTGCTGAGCTCGTCGCTCAGCAGGCAGCGGAGGCTCATGAAGGACGTGGGGTAGCCCACGATCTTCTCCGCCTCCGACACCACCTGGTTCCAGTGGGCCGGGGACTTGGAGGACTGACCGCGCCATGAGCCCACCGAGGAGATGGTGTCGAGGGACGGGGACCACCACAGGCGACGCGGGGGACCCGAGACCCCGAGGTAACGGGGCAGGCGCAACAACAGCTGCCGAGGGTTCATGGTGTGAGTCTGAGAGGGGCTGGGACCTGGGGGCGTCCGGAGGTGGCGCGGGAAACGAACGAGGGGCAGAGGAGGAACTTGCAGGAACGAAAAGGAAGCGGCGACTCTTGACCCTCCGAGGAGGGTGGCTTCCTGGAACCGTGACCCGAAAGGAACTTTAAGTACTGCAGCTCAGAATGGATGAACAACCACCCCAGCTCAGTACTGCCCCCGGCCACCCGGGGTAGAAACCACGGCCACTGCCTATATGGGGGACGCCATATTGGAGGCGTGGAATGCGGCCCGCCGTAAAGACGGAGGCGGCTGTCGGCGGTCAAGACGCTCCCTGCTTTACGGCGTAGCCGGGCGCGCCCCGAAGGGGCGGAGCTTTGGAGGCGAACTCCGGAAGGCGAGGTCCAGCTCCTCCCACGTCCCCCTTCTTGCCTGAGTGGATCGACCGCGGCCAGGGCTGGCTGCTGACGTCTCGCGGTACGCTGCTGCTGGAGTCTGGGCCGACTCTGGATTCATCAGTGTCCCCAACACCCTACACAGAGTGGGCACGCAGAAGTCTTTGTGTCGTGCACAAGGGTCAGTGACTATCAAGCCCCTTCCCGACCCTTGGCTCGCCCGCTCCTCCCGGAAACCTTTCGTCGCTCCCCGCCTCCTGTGGGTGACCGTGGCGGTGGCCGGGCTTGAAGGCGGCTCCTAGGGCCGTGGCTGCTGGAGCTGTGGGCCATGGCTCAGTGATGGAACCCTAGAGCCGGGCGTGGGGCCGAGCCGTCGCGCTCTCACTGCCCGACCCGACGGAAGTGGCGCGGCGGGAAGGGGCCTTTTCCCCAGGAATGTCCGGCCATGCAGGTTCTAATCCTCGAGCCCCTCGCTCGGCCTCCGTGTCCTCCTGTGTACAGCCTTGGCAGAACCTGCCAAGGGTGCGGAGAGGATGCGGTGGAACGTTGGCTGCTCCCCGCCTCTCCTCTTCCTCCTTACGCCTCGCCCTGGAGCTCGGCTCACCATCCAGGATTCCAGACTACCGCAGACCCGAGTGCTTTTCACATACTAGCTCATTTCATCCTCAGTACCATGAAGGAGATAACATTAGTACTCTCCGTGTTTTGTAAGAAGCAACTAAGGCAGAACCGAGTCATGTTAAATTGCCTGAGGCCACACTAGGCAGAGGTGTGAACCCAGGCTATCTGGTCTCTGAATCCGTGCTCAAGCACAACGTGGCACTGTCTAAAGAATAGGCTGCCACTCACTCTTCTTCTTGCTGAGGGGAAGCAGTCATCGGGATTACCTATTCTCTTTTTCAGGTGTGCCTTGCATCTTGTCCCCTTTCTCATCACCCAAAACAAGTGTTAACAAACCCTTCTTGATAATAAAGGATCGATGGCACAGGTTTGGTTTTGTTTTTTAGTTGGACTCTCTTGTCGCCCAGACTGGAGTGCAGTGACACGCTCACTGCCATTGCAGCCTCGACCTGCTGGGCTTAGGCGATCCTTCCTCCTCAGTCTTCCAAGTAGCTGGAACTACAGACACATGCCACCACTCCCAGCTAGTTTTTGTGAATTCTTGTAGAGACGTTCTCACCATGTTGCCCAGGCTGGTCTTGAACCCCTGGGCTCAGGCAATCCTCTGCGCCTGGCCCAGTTTTTACATCCTTAAAACTAGCTCATAAAACTTCCATTTTCAAAATTCTTCCAAATTCATGGTCAATTTTTTTTTTCCAGTTAGCATCACGGACCAAATCCTTGGGCCACATATAAAAATTGGACTTGAAAAAGAGTAGTTGTTCACTTTTTAAAACAAAGATGCCATTCTCTATGAAAGACTTAACTTCATACTTCATTTGGCAAGTTTATTTGTGATTTAAAATTTTAATCTTATTTACAAAAATTCAATTTAGGTATAACTTTGCAGGGGTACATTGTATTTAAAGTGAATTATGATTATAGGTATTAAACACAGTCTATGCCCTTAAAATAAATAGGGGAGGTGCAGTTTGAAAATAATTCCTGCTAAAGAGATAAACTCTTGGCAGTAAAATTCAGGTCTGCTACTGATGAAAATAAATGTGGAGAGTGAGATACCTTACCATTCCAAAAAGTTCCAAGGCCTGAGTTTCTGGGTTATCCAAGGTGAAAGAAGTCATGAAAATAGAAGAGAGATAAAGACTGAATGTGATATATTGTGCACCTGAGGCTGCTTCTTCAGCGTCAGGGTACCTTAAGGGTAACTTTTCATGCATTTTCCCTAATACCAATTCACAGCATGTACTTTAATTTCTCCACAGAAGCCAAGTGCATTATTCTCTGGTCATACACTATTAACCAAGTTTTTGATTATTCATGGGACTTTTGGTTCCATTTGCTTTAAATAATCAGCATTTTCCTTTATACTTACAGTTAAAAGGTTGCATTATACCTAATGATAATCAGTCTTTGGAAGGTTAAAATGGTATTTGTTCTTTAATCTTCTGGATAAATATATAATTCCTTAGAGTCTTTGTGATTAAAGAGGTTTCTGTATTGCAAGTGACTTTTGGAGGAGCAGGAAGGGAGGAGTATCTGTGATTCTGTCCTTCCTTTGCTACTGATGTTAGTCATTTTGAGGATGTCTGAATACAGAAGAGTTTCTTAACCTCAACATTATTGACATTTTGGACCAGATTATTCTTTGCCAGGGATGGAGGAAGCTGTCCTGAGTGTTGTATGATGTTTCATAGCGCTCCTGACCTCTACCCACTAGATATTAACAGTACGCTTCTTCAAGTTGTGACAACCAGATATGCCTCCAAACATTGTCAACTGTCCATCCCCTTTGGGGGGCAAAATAGCCTACTAGAGTACAAGGAAATGAGAGACGCTGAAAGAAAAAAAAAGGTATCCATCCATGACATTCACTTCCACAAAGCAGCAAGAGAAAGAGTCCTGAGTGTGGGTAGCCCTGCAGGTTAAAGAGTGATCACTCCACAATCTGTGGAAACTTCCAGCCATACACAAGGGCTTCCCCTTGGCATGGGTGTTATTCTGGAGGCAGCAAACCGACAAAAGATGGTCACAATTCCTCCTCCACTTTTCTCAGAATTCTGAGGCTTTTAAAGCAGGGGTCCCTAACCCTTGGGCCACTAACACCTGTTAGGAACCAGGCTGCACAGCAGGAGGTGAGCAATGGACAAGAGAGCAAAGCTTCATCTGTATCTATAGCCGCTCCCCATTGCTGGTATTACCCCTGAGCTCTGTCTTCTATGAGATCAGTGGTGGCATTAGATTCTCATAGGATTGCAAACTCTGTTGTGAACTGCCCATATGAGGAATCTAGGTAGCGTGTTCCCTATGAGAATCTAATGCCTGATGATCTGAGGTGGAGCTGAGGTGGTAATGCTATTGCTGGGGAGCGGCTGCAGATAGATTAACTTTAGCAGTGAGGTTTGACTGCATAGAGACCATAATAGATCAATGACTTGCAGACTCATATCAAAACCATTTCAGTGAGTGGCAAGTGAGTGGATGTACTTCAGTTGTATAGCTGGATCTGGTGGCAAGCTTTAAGTCAGAATCTGACACATATTTTAGTCTGCACATAGCCCACCCATTATTTTATTTACCACTTCCATCTGTGCCTCTTTTTCTTTTAATGGTGAGTTGTATAATTATTTCATTATACATTACAATGTAATAATAATAGAAATAAAGTGCCCAATAAATGTTATGTGCTTGAATCATCCCAAAACCACCCCCACCCCAGTCCATGGAAAAATCCATGAAACCAGTCCTGGATGCCAAGAAGTTTGGGGACCACTGTTGTAAAGTGCCAGTGGACTTCACTTACTGGCGTCTCTGCATTCTGCTGACTTTAGAAGCAAGGTCAAATTTTATGTCATTTTCCATGGCTGGAAACCCAAGCCAACCTTTGGAAATACGAGGTTTTAACCAGGATAGTGATGCTGTGAGTTGTGGTATTCCCACGATTATGTGAGTGGAAATAGATAGAGACACTGTAGCCTCCTTCTGTCACCCTAAATACAATAACTTATTGTTTATCCTTAGAGAGTTCTGCCAAAAACAGATGAAATCATCATGGTATATCTTGGGGCAGACTGATGAAAGGAAGCAAGTAATCAGATGAGCAAAAATGCAAAAGTGTGACCACCCACTTGGTTGGCAGGTCATGGGAATGGCATATTTGCCAGTGAGAAAGCAAAATGACACACAGCACCTGTGGAAGATGATCGAATCACCTCTAGCAAGATAACATACACATTTACCTTTGGACCCAGAAATCCCAATTCTAGGAAGTGATCCCAAAATACCAAATGATTTATGCATGGGTATTTCATTGCAGTATGATTTGTAATGGCAAAAGATTGGAAACAATTCAAAAAATAATCCCAACTAAGAGACTGGCTGAACAAATTAGTGTAAACCCACACGATGAAATACACTCTGCAGCTATGGAAAAGGAAGAGAGACATCTCTTTACACTGATGTGAAGTCCTCTCAAGAATACATACCAATAAAGAACCAAGGTGCAGAACAGTATAGGATGTTTATTTTTGGTAAGGTAAGTGAACTGTGACCATATATTTACATATATGGGGGAGGGTGCCTCAAGAAACGTATACACATTTGAAGTATGATGTTCACTCAAAAGATGGCATTAATCAAATGAATGTTAACATCACCATGCAACAGGCAGGACAGTCAAAGATATGGCGGATGCACAGTTGTGCACTCATCATACTATATGTTGCTACCGTAATTCAATTCAACTTCGAAAAGCAATGCCTAGACAACATGAAATGTGTACACATTTTTTGGACACACTTGTATTTAGAATGGGAGGAAGCAGCCTCACTAATCATCAGAGTAATGCAAATCAAAACCACATTGAGATACCACCTAACCCCAGTAAGAATGGCCATCATTAATAAAACAAACAACAGATGCTGGCGAGGATGTAGAGAAAAAGGAATGCTTCTATACTGCTGGTGGGAATGCAAACTAGTGCAACCTCTTTGAAAGACAGTGTGGAAATTTCTGAAAGAACTAGAAATTGACCTTCCATATGACCCAGCAATCCCCCTGTTGGTAATATACACAGAGGAACTCAAATCATTCTACAAAAAGGTACCTGCACACGCATGTTTGTTGCAGCTCTATTCACAATAACAAAAACATGGAACCAACCATGCTGTCCATTGAAGCTGGAGTGGGTAAAAACAATGTAGTACATATACCCAATGGAATATTATGCAGCCATAAAGAAGGACAAACATATGGACTTCACAGCAACTTGCATGGATTTAGAGTCGATCATACTCAGTGATCTATCACAGAAATAAAGAACAAAGTACAATATGTTCTCACTCATAAGCAGACCTTGAGCAATTATCATAATACTATAAGAAAGGGATTGGCAGTACTGGGAAACTGCTGGGGAGGGGTGGGATTGACAGTGGGAGGAAACTTCCAGGGGAGGGAGGGGTACACCTCATCAGCAAGGGTACCTGCATAGTCAATGTTGGTATATGTAACCCTGAATTGTACCCCACATTTTTAATTTAAAAAAATTAAATTATCCGGTATTTCAAAACAAAACCAAAAAAAAAGTTCCTCACGCTTCTTTACTCTAAGACCTTAGTCAGCTTTTCCTTCCTCCTCTCTGTCC
>NW_007259914.1:330605-338802 GCF_000164805.1 Carlito syrichta
GGTACACCTCATCAGCAAGGGTACCTCCTTGATGATTATCTGTATACCTAACCCTGAATTGTACCCTACATCTTAAAAAAAAAAAGAATGGGAGGAAACAGGCAGAGGAAATAGGTATGGAAGCTAGGGTATTCCAAATATATCTTAGCTATACAGTTTTGATTTCAGAATCACATATACACTTCACATCTTCAAAATAGTTTTAAATCCAAAAGAAAAATACAATTCCAGCTAGGCATGGTGGCTCACACCTATAATCCCAGCACTTTGGGAAATGGAGGCAAGAGGATTGCCTGAGTCCACAGGTTTGAGACCAGCCTGGGCAACATGGCAAGACCTCGTCTCTACAAATAAATTAAAAAATTAGCCAGGCTCGGTGGCTCAAACTGTAATCCCATGCCTTTGGGAGGCTGAGGTGAGTGGATTGCCTGAGCCCGCGGGTTCAAGACCCGCCTGGGCAGCGAGACCTCATCTCTACAATAAATCAAAAAATCAGCCAGGCGTGGTAGCGCATGCCTGTAATTCCGGCTACTTGGAAGGCTGAGGCGGAAGGATGGCCGGAGCCCAGCAGGTCGAGGCTGTGGTGGCCGGGAGCAGCCACTGCACTCCAGTCTGGGTGACAGAGTGAGACTCCAACTCAAAAAAAAAAAAAAAAAATTAGCCGTGTGAGGTGGCACGCACCTGTGGTTTCAGCTACTTGGAAGGCTGAGGCGGAAAGATCACCTGAGCCCAGCAGGTTGAGGCAGTGGTGGCCATGAGCGTGCCACTGCACTCTAGCCTGGGCGACAGAGTGAGACTCCAACTCAAAAAAAAAAAAATGCAGTTCCTAAAATTTGAAAACAAGTTGAAACAAATAATCTAATTGTATATTAAGTTGGTTGTACGACCACACCAAGTAAATAACTTTAGAAAATAGTGCTTTTATTGTACAATCATGGTGGGAAAGCTCTCAGGATAAATAGATCAACAAAGAAATCTTAAACTTCATTCAATAGTCTTATTGCTAGAAAAATATGGATATATTACAGTACATTTTTTTTTTTGAGTTGGAGTCTCACTCTGTCACCCAGACTGGAGTGCAGTGGCACGCTCCCGGCCACCGCAGCTTCAACCTGCTGGGCTCCAGCAACCCTTTCGCCTCAGTTACCCACCAGGGCAACTTGGTGAGTTTCAAACCCGCAAGCTCAGGCAATCCACTCGCCTCAGCCTCCCAAAGTGCTGGTGTTACAGGCTGAGCCACCGAGCCTGGCCTAAAGTACATATTTTTTTAAGTCAGGGTCTCACACTATACCCCAGGCTGAATATGATCACAGCTCATTGCATTCTCGATCTCCTTGGTTCAGGTGATCCTTCTGCTTCAGTCTCCTGAGTAGATGGTACACACCACCACACCTGACAAATTTTTCAATTTTTTGTAGAGATAAGGTCTTGCTATGTTACCTGGGCTCATCTCAAACTCCTGGGCTCAAGCAATCCTCTAGCCTCAACCTCCCAAAGTGCTGGGATTACAGATGTGAACCACGATACCTAGCCAACTTTCAAACTATTCTGCATTATTGTAAAAACAAATATAGGTGACCCACAGAGTGAGTCTCTGCCTCAAAACAAAACAACAGAAAAAACAAATATAGAGTTTTTAGTAGAATCCATGTAATATCAAAGTTGAATTAGAAATAATGTGAACTTATGGGCTTTTTTTCATTCCAAGAATATATATCTTGTATCCCAAAAAACATTTTTACATTAACAACATAAAAAACCATGTACTTGCTTTATTCCTTGAAAAGGGCTAGAAGTAATGACAATCTTGTAGCAATAAGCACCTTAGCATTCATATCGTATTTCCTGTAAGGCATTTCCTATGAAAAAGAATGAGGCTCTTTGGAGGATGGCAGATTTTAGTCTGGGGCAAGAAATGTGTACGATGAAACTGAAGCACCTCATGCCAGAAAGCAAGGGCGCTATTAATAAAACTCTAAAGGGACAGGTCAAAGGCACAAAGGGATCAGCATAAAGGAGCCCTCGCAGTCTAAAAGGAGGACAATCTGAGCATCAAAAAAAGTAAGAACTACAACTGGCTGGAATTCACTGATTACATATAAATCTCTGAGTTTATTATTAGTCATAGTTAGAGCAATACTCTGAATATTTTCCATGTGATGAAAGAATTGAACAGGTATCCTGCCTTTTCTGTCTGAATTATGTTTAGTGATGTCTGAGCCTGGGCGACAAGAGCTCACACTTTAGTTTTAGACAGCGATCCCAGGAAGCAGAAATAGGTGATTAGGGAGAGTGAAACATGAGGGTCAATGCAAGGGTGTTCTCAGGCTCATCATCACTGTGGGCAACAAGGCCTTGAGCCATGTGGAACATACTTCCTAAGTGTCAGCTTGACACAAGAGAAAGCAGTTATTTAACCAGCCTCCATCTCCCATTGGTCCAAGTTTCTGCCTTGAGGCCTCAGCACCTTCTACTTCTAAACTGTCATATGAGTGCTGGGCAGATATGCCACCCTTGCGGAGTCAGAGAAACTCGGGGGCAGAAAGTTAGATGTACTCAATGCACATGAAGAGAGGTGCTGTCGGTTCATACCTGCAGGAAGCTGCAGCAATGGCCAGAGTAAAAGGTGGGCTGAAGATGTGAAACAGGGAGCGAGTAACTTCCAATGGGGTAAACAAGTGGTCCAGGCTAATGAGAGGATGTTCTTTTTTTCTTTTCTTTTTGAGTGGGAGTCTCACTCTTTCACCCAGGCTGGAGTGCAGCGGCACACACACTCACGGCCACCACAGCCTCGACCTGCTAGACTCAGGTGATCCTTCTTCCTCAGCCTTCCAAGTAGCTAGAACCACAGGTATGTGCCACCACACCTAACTAATTTTTTGATTTATTTTAGAGACGAGGCCTCACCATGTTGCTCAAGCTGGTCTCGAACCCCTGAGTTCAGGCAAAACTCTGATCTCCGCCTCCCAAAGTGCTGGGATTACAGACTTGAGCTACCGCAACCGACTGAGAGAATGTTCTTTATAGAAACAATCCCCTGACCGCGCTCGGTGGCTCAGCCTGTAATCCCACGCTTTGAGAGGCCAAGGTGAGTAGATTGCCTGAGCCCGCGGGTTTGAGACCCACCTGGGCAACTTGGCGAGACCTCATCTCTACAATAAATCAAACATTAGCCGGGTATGGTAGCGCACGCCTGTAGTTCCGGCTACCTGGAAGGCTGAGGGGGAAGGATTGCCGGAGCCCAACAGGTTGAGGCTGCAATGGCCGGGAGCGGCAACTGCACTCCAGTCTGGGTGACAGAGTGAGACTCCAACTCAAAACAAAACAAAAAACAGAAATAATCCCACTGAATAACAGAGAAAGAAAGGCTAGAATTAGGAGATCACCGTTTTGTAATTTTTCATGAATCCATTGATTTGGGCAACAATCATCAACAGATGAGAGGCTGATGAGGAACTTTGCAATGGAGGCAGACAATCTTGGTGTCACCATGAGTAGGACATTTACACACGTACGCCTCCTGATGCGGCACATGATGAAAGACGCAATGGTAGAATCCAAATTTAATCAAGTCCATAGGGCTAACTTCCAATCTTCTAGAAACATAGGAGGAAGTAGAAGCAAGTAAAATGGTGTCACCAGGAAGCCAATAGATAAACCCAATCTGTGGGATAGTCTACAAGTCAACGGCCTGTGATTCTTCCACAAGACAAGAGGGTAAGAAAAAAGGGAAAGGAGTCCTCTAGATTGGAAGATTTTAAGAAGCAAAACAACGCAAGTGTGATGTGTAGACCTTTTTGGATTCTCATTCCAACAAACCAAGTGTTAAGCGTAAGTTTCGAGACTAATTCTAATATAGCTTTGATATAAAAGGTACTTCAAAGGATTTATTAATTTTTTGTGTGCATCTATGAGAAAATGCCCATATATTTAAAGTGATGCATACTAAAGTACATAGGGATTAAAATAACACAATGTCAGAAATTTGCTTTAAGACACTTCAGGAAGGGTAAACTAGATGAAACAAGTATGCCGAAATCTAGAAAGTTGTTGATTCTGGATTATGGGTATATGGTATTCATTATATTATTCTATTTTGTGTTTTTTTGAATATTTTCATAATAAAAATTTTTATGAGGCAATTAAATATCCTCATCCCATTTTACAAATGGAAAGAAGTCAAATGATGTGTCCAAAGTTGTAAAGCTGGAAACTGGCAGAGCCAGAATTAAAGCTATCTCATCTCACTCCTTCTCTTGTGTTCTGTTGCCTTCAGAACTTAATGTGTTTTATTTATGTATTCATTTATTTTCCATCCTCAAGTACACATACTTGCTTTATGTATGTATGGATGGATGTATTTATTTAATTTTTGAATTAGAGTCTCTTTCTGTCCCCAGACTGGAATGCAGTGGCGTGCTCACGACCACAGTGCCTCTACCTGCTGGACTCTGGTGATCCTTCCACCTCAGTCTTCCAAGTAGCTGGAACTACAGGTGCACGCCATCACACCTCGATAATTTTTTTTGACTTATTGTAGAGATAAGGTCTTGCCAAGTTGCCCAGGTGGGCCTCCAACCCCTGGTCTCAGGTAATTCTCTCCCCTCTGCCTCCCAAAGTGTTGGGATTACAGGCGTGAGCCACTTCACTTGGTAAAATTGCTTCTAAGCACAGTTTCATCATTGGTCCATGCATGGTTCTATTTTTGTTGTATTATGGTGGTAGCCAGCATGCAAGAAGGTGCCCAATTATCTCTACCTCCTTGTAGTCACACCCTGAGTCCCCTTCCATAGTGTTCCTGAGTTGGTCTGTGTGATTAATGGCATCCAGCAGAAGTGATGGTGTATACTTTTAGCTTTATTTTTATTTTTTTTTAAATCAGAATCTCACTCTGTTGCCCAAGTCGGAATGCAGGGCACACTCATGGTTACCACAGTCTTGATCTTCTGTACTCAGGTGATCCTTCTGCCTCAGCCTTCCAAGTAGCTGGAACTACAGGTGCATACCACCACACCTGGCTTATTTTTTTATTTATTATTTTTGTTTGTTTGTTTGAGTTGGAGTCTTACTCTGTCACCCAGACTGGAGTGCAGTGGCTGCTCCCAGCCACTGCAGCTTCGACCTGCTGGGTTCCGGCAATCCTTCCATTTCAGCCTTCCAAGTAGCTGGAACTATAGGTGCGCGCTACCACGCCCAGCTAATTTTTGATTTATTGTAGAGATGAGGTCTCACCAAGTTGCCCAGGTGGGTCTCGAACCCACGGGCTCAGGCAATTCACTCACCTCAGCCTCCCAAAGGCTTGGGATTACAGGCTGAGCCACCGAGCCCGGCTTATTTTTTGATTTATTGTAGAGACAAGACTTTGCCCAGTTGCCCAAGCTGGTCTTGAACCAGTGGGTTTGGAGAATACTCTTGCCTTGGCCCCCCAAAGTGCTGGGGTTACAGGAGTGAGCCACCACACCTGGCCTACTATTAGCTTTACAAAAGACATTAAAGTTTCCATCTGGGACATTCTCTTGCTCTCTTTCTCTCTGCTATTGCTTGCTTTTGGGGAAGTCATGTTATGAGCAGCCCTATGGAAAGGAATTGAGCCTGTGCCAACAACCATGTGGACAAGCCTTCTTGGAAATAGATCCTCTAGCTCCTTATGCTGCAATAAATTACTGATACAATGCTTTATTAATCTTTGCATAATTTAATACGTAACATGAATCTACCACTAACACAAGAACTAAAATATTGACAATAACCTGCTTCTGTCTGTGTGGTCTTTCTCCATCCTATTCCCCTTACTTTCCCACCCTGAGCTTATCTTTAACTCGAATCTTGTATCTATCATTCCCCTTGCCTTTGAAAATTATAGTTTAATAGCATATGTATTCCTAAAATTATATCATTTAGAGTAGTTTGTTATTTTTATTTTTATTTTTTTGAGTTGGAATCTCACTCTGTTGCCCAGGCTAGAGTGCCATGGCACACTCATGGCCACCCCAGAGTCAACCTGCTGGGCTCCGGTGATCCTTCCACCTCAGCCTTCCAAGTAGCTGGAACTACAGGCGCGCACTACACACCTGCCCGGCTAATTTTTTATTTATTGTGGAGACGAGGTCTCGCCAAGTTGCCCAGGCTGGTCTCAAACTTGCGAGCTCAGGCAATCTACTCGCCTCGGCCTCCCAAAGTGCTGTGATTCCAGGCTGAGCCACCAAGCCCGGACAAAGTGGTTTGTTATTTTTAATTCAAAAAGGAAGGTCCATGCTAGATGTAATTTTCTGTGACTTTTTATTTACTGAACATTATTTTTCTGAGATTCACCCATACTAATGTATATAGTGACAGTTCATTTGTTCTAACTGCTGTATGATATTCATTGTGTGAATATGCCACACTATCCTTTCTCTTGTCAATGGACATTTGAATTGTTTCCAGGTTTTTTTTTCCTATTACGACAATACTGCCATGAACAGGCTTCTAAGTGCCTCCAGGTGCATATGACAAGAGTTTATACCTAGCGTTGGAATTCCTGGGTTGTAGGGTATGTGGATATTTGGTTTTGGTAACGCCAAACAGCTTTCCAAAGTGACTATACCAGCTTACAATTCCACCAGCCATTTATGAGAGATCCTGTTAATCACACCCCCTCAACCCTTGATATTGTCAGATTTCTTAAAATGTCTAACAAATGGGTATAAAATGGTATCTCATTATGGTGTAGATCTGCAGTTCCTTATCACTCGGAAGATTGCTAAAAGCTCTTTCCATCTTCCAAGTTAGGCTTCAAAGGTGATGTGAGAAGATATATATTAACTACAACTGGTCATTATAATTTTTCTCTTTGGTTTAATTTTTACATCTTCCCGTCTCAGTTCCTCACACCTCATAGTCATAATAGTCCTTTCTTGTCATTTCCTCCTAATGTTCTAAGTGTTTGACCTTAGAACAACTGTAGTTAGGGAGGAAATGGACCAAGACTTGCTCTTCTTTTTTCTAGTTTCTCTCCCCACAGGGCAGCAGCGTGGAATTGACTAGCAGTGCTGCTAGTTAATTTCACACTAGGATTAGCTCCATGGGGAAGAAGTTGGATCTTTTCTTTTACAAACGTTCTTTCCAGGGGATTATTTTCTTTTAGAAACTTGGAATAAAAAAAAAATCTACTGAGAAGGTTTTTGCTTGAACACAGTATTATAAAATGGTCGACCATCTAGGATCTACAGCTCTGTCCTGAATTAACTGTATGAGCACGAGCTAGTCTTTTAACCCCTTCATGTTTAAAACGACTCATCTGTAAAACAAAAGTAGATAATTTCTTGGGTCCATATAAGTGTCAGTGTTTTTGTTCCATGAACAAAATTAGTAGGCTGACTAGTTTCTTATGGACATTTCATTCTCCTCACTCACTCCCCCCCACCAAGCTAGTTGATCTTGACATTAGCATAAGTTGAAACTTGAGACCCACAAGGAAGATTTCAGAGGGACCCTGTCATGCTTCTCTAATAGCTTTGTTTGCCACTGCATCCCAGCACTCAATACGGTGCCTGCCTGCGGAAGAGTAGGCAACACATTAATGTTTGTGGGTCAGTTGAATGAATAATGAATGAACGAGCTAGGTCTTTATTCTCCATTCCCATCTCCACTCCACCATCATATTCAAATTCAGAAGTTATTCAAGTTGCATTTTATTTATGATGAGACCAGAAAATACAGAAGAGAGAATGTCAACATCACTACAAGTCCATCTAGCACTCTGTTGTTTAACTGTTTCTCAGCTGTCGTGATGGCTCATGCCTATGATTCCAGCACTTTGGGAGGTCAAGATGGGAGGATCACTTGAGGCCAGGAGTTCAAGACCCACCTGAGAAACATCTCAAAAATAAAAAATTAGTCAGGTGTGGTGGCACGCACCTGTCCCATCTACTCAGGAGGCTGAGGCAGGAGGATTGCTTGAGCCCTGGAGTTCAAGGCTGCAGTGAGCTATGATTATGCCACTGTACTCCAGCCTGAGTGACAGAGTCCCTATCTTAAAAAAAAAGTTTCTCACAAAGAGCAAAGTCACCCTACCCAACTGAATCAAACTCTGGACTTGAGGACCAGGCATTTTTCAAAAACTCTCCAGGAGATGCAGTTGGACTGAGAATCACTAGTCTAGAAAAAATATAAGCTCGTCTTTTTCTTTATTTCTTTTTTTTTTTTTTTTTTTTTT
>NW_007259914.1:339014-340685 GCF_000164805.1 Carlito syrichta
GATTACAAGCTGAGCCACTGAGCCCGGCTTCTTTATTTCTTATTGGTTAGCTCTTGCTCTCCTTTTATTTCTTCCTTTGTTCCTTTCTCCTTTATTTTTAATTTTATTTGTTTGTTTATTTATTTTGAGTTGGAGCCTCACTCTGTCACCCAGGCTGGAGTGCAGTGGCAAGCTCCCGGCCACAGCAGCCTCCACCTGCTGAGCTCCAGCGATTCTTCTGCCACAGCCTTCCAAGTAGCGAGAACTACAGGTGCATGTTACCACGCCTGGCTAATTTTTGATTTATTATAGAGACGAGGTTTTGACAAGTTGCCCAGGTGGGTCTCAAACCTGCGGGCTCAGGCAATCCACTCGCCTCAGCCTCCCAAAGTGTTGGTATTACAGGCTGAGCAACCAAGCCTGGTTCTCCTTTATTTTTTAAGCAAATATTGGTCAGCCTCCATCTTCTAAAATTCTAGAGAGATCCTGATAGAACTATGTGAGTACAGAAAAATTCTCCCTTTTGCTGCATATAATGCACATGTAGGTAATATCAGGTAAAAGAGGGTCAAGACATACAGCGTTTATTACCTGTACAGAGAATGGTAACTTCCAACTATAGAGCTGTCGAGCCATCTTTTCAATAACTTCTGCACTTTAGTAATAAATATAACCCCTAGATTATATGAAAATATTTCCTCTGTCTTAAAATATAGTCTTAAAACTGGAAAATGTTTCATCAAGGATGGATATTCTATGGTTGAACAAACAAATCAGTTTGGTTAGTTAATTCTAAGAAATTATTTTCCACAAATTGAGTAAAAAACTCAGTCAAGCCATTCTGATCATAAATTCAATGAACAATTCAGTTAAGCCCACTTGAAGCCCCATATAGACTCCCCCTAATTTCTTTCTAGAAATAGCAATTAACAATCTCCCAAATTAAAGTCATTATATTCAAAGTCTATAATGATGCAGCATATAGTAAGGGGACTTTTAAAAACTATTTATTCTCAAATAAAGCAACGCTTTAGAAATGAGAGAGAAGCGGGGAGGGAGGGAGAGATTGAGATTCCTTGATTAATCTTGACAACGTGGAAGCAGTGATATGAACTTGCTGGTTTGCAAAGAACTTCAAAAGACCATTTGAGAAAATCAGGTGATTGGGGCAAATTATGTAAGGTCATTGCCCAGGAGCTGACACATAAAAGAGATGTCATTGTCAACTACTATGGTGTTAGCACTGTTTCTCAAAATTGTCCTGGTTTAAATCAGCCAGAAGAGCTTACTCTGATGGTTTCTGTTCTTTGAAATTATGCCATAAATAAACATCGGTAATAAATATGTTTGAACATTATAAGCCTGGTATGACTATGTTAGGAGTAATAGATTTGAAGTGCATGACAATATAAAAGAAATATGCTGATGTCAAAGGGAGCAAGAGTTACTTTATTTTTTTAAGAATAAAAGAACAGCTGGGCTCGGTGGCTCAGCCTATAATCCCGCACCTTAGGAGGCTGAGGTGAGTGGATTGCCTGAGCCCGTGGGTTCGAGACCCGCCTGGGCAACTTGGTGAGACCTCATCTCTACAATAAATCAAAAAATTAGCCGGGCATGGTAGCACCCGCCTGTAGTTCAAGCTACTTGGAAGGCTGAGGCTCAAGGATCGCCGGAGCCCAGCAGTCGAGGTTG
>NW_007259914.1:340705-342406 GCF_000164805.1 Carlito syrichta
TGCACTCCAGTCTGGGCGACAGAGTGAGACTCCAACTCAAAACAAACAAACAAAAAGAATAAAAGAGACTGAGTCCCCGAAGTTTAAACAAAGAAAACCTCTACAAAAGATGTCCTTCCTATGGGTAGTGGTAGAGTTCAGTGAACAGGGGATCATTTGACACCCTGTGTTTGAATCCCAGCTTTGTTATAAACCGATAGTGCAATGTTGGGCAAATTATACAACCTCTCAGGACTATTTTCTAATTTGAAAAATTGGAAGAACAACACCTAGATCAATTGGTAATTTCGAAGATAAGCACGTGCTTATCTTATAAAGTACTTAGATCAATGCCTGGCACCTAAGCTTATAACACCAGCTCTCATTAATCTTCACTCTTCAACAGAAGCTTCTCCTAACTTCAAATTAACTTTAAAATATAGTTATAGCCAGGTGTGGTGGCTCATGCCTGTGATCAAAGCACTTTGGGAGACAGAGGTAAGAGGATAACCTGAGTTCAGGGGTTTGAGACCAGCCTGGGCAACTTGGTAAGAGCTCGTTTCTACAACAAATCAAAAAATTAAATGGGCATGGTGGGGCATGCCTATAATTCCAGTTACTTGGAAGGCTGAGGTAGAAGGATCACCTGAGTCCAGCAAGTTGAGACTGCAGTGGCTGTGAGTATGCCACTGCACTCCAGCCTGGGTGACAGAATGAGACTCTGACTCAAAATAAAATAAAATAAAATAAAATAAAAATAAATAATTAAGTATAGCTATAAAGTTATTTGGCTCCTTAGACTTTTAGGACTACAGCTGTTTTTAATTCTAAAACAAATACTATAATTCACCCACATAGCATAAGCATGTATAGTATATACACACAAAAGACAATTGAAAACTGTGTTGCTCATGAATTTTATGGTGACCTTATTTTAAGGATGTTCCCAGTTATATGGCTTAGAACTTACCATTTTGTTTTAGAGAGAAATCTATTCACCACTGAAGTCATCTTTTGAATTAGACTTCTCTAGCAGTGGCCTCTCTGTGGCATTTTAAAAATAGATGTAATTTCTTTTTACTTTTTATTATAAAAGTTTTCAAATTTCACACAAAAATAGAAAAAAATAGGATAATGTGCTCCTATTTTTTTTTTTTTTTTGAGTTGGAGTCTCACTCCAGTGCCCACACTGGAGTGCAGTGACATGCTCATGGCCATTCCAGCATTGACCTGTTGGGCTCCTGTGATCCTTCCACTTCAGCCTTCCAAGGAGCCAGAACTATAGGTGCACTCTGCCACACTCCACTAATTTTTGACTTATTGTAGAGACAAGGTCTCACCAAGTTGCCCAGATGGGCTCAGGCAATCCACTCCCAAAGTACTGGGACGAGCTCCTATGTACTTATTAGGCAGTTGGTCATAAGTACTAATGATCAATACTTTGCACTTTCCTTCTGAAAAAATGCTGGAAATTTTTCAAACAAATCTCAGATATCATAATACCTTGTCTGGAAATATTTCAGAATTCTTATGAAATAAAGACTTCGTTTTTTGCCGGGCTCGGTGGCTCAGCCTGTAATCCCGCGCCTTTGGGAGGCTGAGGTGAGTGGATTGCTTGAGCCCGCGGGTTCGAGACCCGCCTGGGCAGTGAGACCTCATCTCTACAATAAATAAAAAAATCAGCCGGGCGTGGTAGCGCGCGCCTGTAATTCCATCTACTTG
>NW_007259914.1:342426-342876 GCF_000164805.1 Carlito syrichta
CCGGCGATCCTTCCGCCTCAGCCTTTCAAGTAGCTGGAATTACAGGCGTGCGCTACCATGCCCGGCTAATTTTTTTGATTTTTTGTAGAGACGAGGTCTCCTGGCTAATTTTATTTTTGATTATTTGTAGAAATGAGAGCTAGCTATGTTGCCTAGGCTCATGAACTCCTGGGCTCAAACAATCCTCTCACTTTGGCTTCCCGAAGTGCTGGGATTACAGGTGTGAGTCACCGTGCCTGACCTACAAAAATTCTTAATATTCAAATTGTCTCTAAAATGTGTTTCTGTAGTTGATTTACTTGAATTAAGATCCAAACAAGGTTAAAAGTTGTAACCATTTGGTTTTCTATTTTGGTGGCCGTTTCAGCTTATACTTATTTATTTATTTATGTATTTATTTTTTTTTTGAGTTGGAGTCTCACTCTGTCGCCCAGACTGGAGTGCAGTGGC
>NW_007259914.1:342896-365447 GCF_000164805.1 Carlito syrichta
GAGGCAGAAGGATCGCCGGAGCCCAGCAGGTCAAGGCTGCGGTGGCCAGGAGCGGCCACTGCACTCCAGTCTAGGCAACAGAGTGAGACTCCAACTCAAAAAAAAAAAAAAAAAGACTTCCTTTTTAAACAAAAGTAATCACAATATAATTGCACCTAACAAATATTATACCAACATTCTTTATTATTGTTTTGCTGAATCGGAGTCTCAGTCTATCACCCAGGCTGGAGGGCAGTAGCATGATTATGGTTAACCATAGCCTCGGTCTCCTGGCCTCAGGTGATCCTTCCTCCTCAGCCTCCCAAGTAGCTGGGACTACAGGCATACACTGCCAAGCCTGGCTAATTTTATTTTATTTTTTATTTATTTAATTAATTTTATTTTATTTTATTTTTTCTGAGTTGAACTCTCACTCTGTCACCCAGACTGGAGTGCAATGGCCGCTCCCGGCCACCGCAGCCTCGACCTGCTGAGCTCCAGCGATCTTTTTGCCTCAGCCTTCCAAGTAGCTGGAACTACAGGCACGCGCTACCACGCCCAGCTAATTTTTTTTTTTTTTTATTTATTGTAGATATGAGGTCTTGCCAAGTTGCCCAGGCGGGTCTCGAACCCGCGGGCTCAGGCAATCCACTCACCTCAGCCTCCCAAAGTGCTGGGATTACAGGCTGAGCCACCGAGCCTGGCTAGCTTATACTTATTTAAAGGAAAATGAATGGCTACAGCTGCAACTTGAAATTGAAATCATCATAATAATAGAGAAAGCGAAAGGGGGAAATGAGATCTCACGGTAGGCTTGAGTTTTATTTGTAACACTGACCCAGGGTTCGATTACATGATGTTGGATGTTTTGATACTGCAGAAAGAAGAAAAATAATTCCTTTAAAGTACTGATAGTGTAAGAAACATAGGGAGTTCAAAAATAGCCTGGGTATCACAAGACCCTGAAGCTGCATGGATCTGGTCAACATCTCCAACTTTGGGAGTTCTCTGTGTGTAGACACTGCTTCTCATTTACCTATGTTCTCTTTTTTCTTCCCTAAAAATATCGCCATGGCCAGGTGCAGTGGCTCATGCTTGTAATTCCAGCACTTTGGGAGGCCAAAGCAGGAGGATCTCTTGAGCCCGGGAATTCGAGATCAGCCTGGGCAACATAGTGAGACCTTGTCTCTACAAAAAAAATCAAAACAATGAGCTGGCTGTGGTGGTGCACACCTGTAGTCCCAGCTACTCAGGAGACTGAGGCAAAAGGATTACCTGAGCCCAGCAATTCAGGGCTATGCTGATCTGTGATTGTGCCACTACACTCCAGCCTGGGTGATAGAGTGAGACCCTCAACTCAAAAAACAAACTTTCGAAGGGCTTGTATGTGACATTTGTACCTTGGTTCTCACGTGTTACAATCACGTTTCAGTTTTTTTTCCCCATATAAGATTATTTACATACCTCTTAAGACCCGGATGTAATATTTTTATTGGACTTCATTTTTTTTTTGAGTTGGAGTCACTCTGTCGCCCAGTCTGGAGTGCAGTGGCACGCTCATGGCCACTGCAACATCGACCTGCTGGACTTGGGCGATCCTTCTGCCTCAGCCTTCCAAGTAGCCAGAACTACAGGTGTACGCCACCATGCCCAGCTAATTTTTTTATTTATTGTATAGAGACGAGGTCTCACCATGTTGCCCAGGTTGGTCTTGAACCCTGGGGCTCAGGCAATCCTCTCGCCTCAGCTTCCCAAAGTGCTGGGATTATAGACTTGAGCCACTGCGCCTGGCTGGACTTCATTGCTTTTTTTTTTTTTTGAGTTGTAGTCTCACTCTGTCGTCCAGACTGGAGTGCAGTGGCCGCTCCCAGCCACCGCAGCCTTGACCTGCTGGGCTCCGGCGATCCTTCCGCCTCAGCCTTCCAAGTAGCCGGAACAACAGGCGCGTGCCACCATGCCCAGCTAATTTTTTGATTTATTGTAGAGATGAGGTCTCACCAAGTTGCCCGGGCAGGTCTCAAACCTGCGGGCTCAGACAATCCACTCACCTCGGCCTACCAAAGCGCTGGGATTACAGGCTGAGCCACCAAGTCCAGCTGACTTCATTTTTATGCTGATTTAATATGACTGCCACTGCAGCTCCTAGTGTTCTTACAAAAAGATACATTATGATTACTTTACAGACTACTCATTATTATCAGAATATGCGAGGTTTCCCATTCAATGTAGATGGGTAGGAAACAGATAGCAAAGGTAGTATTTAAATAGATACAATATTAATATGTTTGTATGAGGGAGTTTCTAAAAATAAATAAACCCACATCCTTCTGTGGTTTCCTACAATGTACTGTCTTGTAGCTATGAAAGCTAATGAGAAAATCATCTTTATTGATTAGGATCTCGAAAGAGTCAGTCTCTTATCTTTCTTTCTTCTTTTCCTCAGGTTCCATTTATTATCATAAAATTACTGCTGTTATTCTTCTCTTTTTTGATGCCTTCTAGAATTTTGTTTGTTAAAACTATATAGAGAGTTGAGATCCTGTGCTATGGAATTCAAATTCTGGCTCTCCCACTTCCTAGCTGTATCTTTGGGCAAGTTATTTAGCCTTTCTGTTACTTGGTTCATCTGTAATATAGGTGTACCACCTGCCTTATTGTATTGTATATTTGATTAAAGTTCTGCAAATATTCACTCCTGTCTCCCTTGGGGCAAAGTATTTCTTTCTTCCGATCAATGTTAGTTTTGGTCCTGGGCCGTGGGTAGAAGTGACAATGCACCCGTTCCAAGCCTGGCATGATGCATTTCACTTTGCTCTCTTAAACTCCCATCATTATCATGAGAAGACCATGACACAGGTAGCTGTTTGTCCCAGAATGATGAGAAACACGTGGATCAGACCAGAACGTAACACACACCCTGGAGCCAAATCTACCTTGCCCATAGCCAAAAGGAGAACGAAGCAGCGGAACTCAGCCTAACTCACCCAATGGTTGTAAGTGACTGGGTTTTGGGATGGTTGTTGCAAAACATTATTGCAGCAAATGCTGACTAATACATAAAATTATTGCAAGGAACGAATGAGGTAATTTATGAAAATCACTTAGCATTGTGCTAGGCATACAGTCAATGCTCTGTTCTGTTATTTTTCTGGGTCAAAATATCCAAGTTCAATATTATGATTAATTAGTAGCACAATGTTAGATCATCTACAGTGAGTGATGCTCTGAGTTGGCTTCTATGTGACTCTTGGTGTTGGCAATACACAATGCTTGAGCTGGAAGATGTTGACATCTCTCCTTCTAAGTCTTGTGGCTCATGTGGTTTCCCCTTTCCATCTTCCATCCTTCACCCTCTTCCTTATCTTTTCTAGTTTGTGGGTTGTAAAACTTATTTCACCAACATGCATCCAAATATTTTGTCTTACGTTGATGCCAGTGACTGTTAAACTCCATTTTTGTTCACTTTTTATTTGCGGGTTTCTCCAAATAGAAGACCCATGTCTGGTTATACAGGCAATGAAGGGTGAGAGGGAAGGAGGCAGTCCTTTGGTATATAAATCAAGAGATTATATGAGGTAGTTGGTGAGTGGGGACAGACGAAAAATAATGAAAAGTCATAACTAGCCTTTTTCTTGAGTCTGAACTTAGTTTGCTATATAAATTTTAGTTTGCATTACAGTTATTACCTGAGGTACGCTGCTACATTCAGTATGCTAAAAAGGAAATGTGTTTATCAAGAAAACGCTTGTTTTTGTTTTTGTTTTTTTTGAGTTGGAGTCTCACTCCAACTGACTCCAACTCATGCCCAGGCTGGAGTACAGTGGTCTGCTCGTGGCCACTGCAGCCTCGACCTGTTTGGTTCAGGAGATCCTTCTGCCTCAGCCTTTCAAGTAACTTGAACTACAGGCACGCACTACCACACCCGGCTAAGGGGCGCGCCAAGTTACCCAGGCTGGTCTCGAACCCCTGGACTCAGGCAATCCTCTCGCCTCGGCCTCCAAAAGTGCTGGGATTATAGGCTTGAGCCACTGCACCTGGCCAAGAAGACCCTTTTTGTTTTTGTTTTTTGTTTTTTTTGAGTTGGAGTCTCACTCTGTTGCCCAGGCTGGAGTGCAGTGGCACGTTCACGGCCACCCCAGCGTTGACTTACTGTACTCTGGCGATCCTTCCACTTAAGCCTTTGAAGTAGCTGGAACTACAGGCGCGCATCACCATGCCTGGCTAATTTTTGATTTATTGTAGAAATGAAGTCTCGCCAAGTTGTCCGGGCTGGTCTTGAACCTGTGGGCTCAGGCAATCTACTCGCCTCAGTCTCTCAAACTACTGGGATTACAGGTCGAGTCATTGAGACTGGCCAAAGAAGATTCTTAACTAAAAATGGGAACTCCACATCATCAGGTACAAAATCAATAAGTATTTATCAGGCATGGGCTGTATATATTATACTGACACATGAAAAATATGTAATACATATCCTATTTTATTGATTCTAAAACACACACCTAGCCGGGCTTGGTGGCTCAACCTGTAATCCTGCGCTCTGGGAGGCTGAGGTGAGTGGATTGCCTGAGCCCACGGGTTCAAGACCCGTCTGGGCAACTTGGTGAGACCTCATCTCTACAATAAATCAAAAATTAGCCAGGCATGGTAGCGCTTGCCTGTAGTTCCAGTTATTTGGAAGGCTGAGGCGGAAGGATCGCCAGAGCTCAGCAGGTTGAGGTTGCGGTGGCCGGGAGCGGCCACTGCACTCCAGTCTGGGCGACAGAGTGAGACTCCAACTCAAAAAATAAAAATTTTAAAACACCCCCCCCCAAAAAAACCCGAAAACAATCAGGGTGGGGAGGCATATAACAACACAGAGCATACCTAGTCCTAAACCAGGGGATGTGAGGACCAGTCAGAGGCCCAAACTTCACCTGCAAATACATTACTTATGTACCTAATCCTGACTTGAATTCCACTTCTTTATAATAAAATAAAGTTTTAAAAAATAAAACACATATTTGTTCACATGTTAACATCTCTAAAATCAAGGTGCAGCTTACATTTAGTGGCGTATAGCTATGTAGTAAAAACTATTAGACAGATGTGATGGCACATGCCTGTAGTCCCAGTTACTTGGGAGGCTGAGGTGAGAGTATTACTTGAGCCCGAGAGTGAGAGGCCTCAGTGAGCTGTGATTGTGCTGCTGCCCTCCAGCTTGGGTGACAGAGTAAGACCCTGACTCAAAAAGAAAAAACCTCACTGGAAACCACTGCTTCATTTCTTCAATGAGCCAATTAGAAGTGTAATTATTATTGTAATTATTCTTTTTTAGAGACAGTGTCTCACTATGTTGCCCAGGCTGGATTTGAACTTCTGGATTCAATCAATCCTTCAGCCTTCTGCATTGGTGCAATTACAATTGCACACCATGGCACCTGGCAGAAGTGTAATTATTGTTATTTTTGCAAAGTCAGATATTTATTATGCAATGCGTTCTTTATCCAAAATATTTATTTCCTTACCACCCCTTCCCATGTTTGGTCAGATACCAATTACTATGGATTCTGACTATAAGGTAACTCTCAGAGAAAGAATTCCTACCAATTACTCCATTGGTCTAAGCAATCATTCGCTTGCTCTTGGACTATTGCTAGCCCCTCGCATGTATGTCCTTACCTCTGCTTGCTCCTACTGTCTTCTATATGTGGTCAGGGTGATCATCCACCCCACATTTAGGATCTTACCACTCTTGAATTTTTTTTTGAGTTGATGTCTCACTCTGTTGCCTAGGCTGGAGTGCAGTGGCACACTCATGGCCACCACAGCCTCGACCTGCTGGGTTCAGGTGATCCTTCCACCTCAATTTCCCAAGCAGCTGGGACTGCAGGTGCACACAATCTCACCTGGCTAATTTTTTGATTTATTGTAGAGATGAGGTCCCACCAAATTGCCCAGACTGGTCTTGAACCTCTGGACTCAGGCAATCCCCTCACCTCCGAAAGTGCTGAGATTATAGGCGTGAGTCACCACGCCCGGCCTAGCACTCCTGAATTTTAAAAGACTTAGAGGCTTCAAGGACACCCATAAAAAAGTCCACAGTCTTTCAGAGTGGCATCTGAGGCCATTGATAATCTGGTCCTACCCTACCTTTGGTGTGACCTCACAGCATTTTAACACATTCACCCAACACTGCATGAATCACCTTCCCTTAACTCCATCTTGACAGCTTTACTTATGTTATTCTTTCTGCCTAGAATGCTGCACCTCCTTCCTCCCTTACCTGAAAATATCCTACTCATTATCCTTCAAAGCCCAGCTCAGATGGTCACTGCATCTACCCCTCACTCAGAAGTAGTCATTTGCTTTTCTTAATTCTCATCTCATTTTAAAAACACTTTATTGGCTGGATGTGATGGCTCATGCCTGTAATCCCAGCACTTTGGGAGGTGGAGGTGAGAGGATTGCCTGAGCCCAGGTGTTTGAGACCAGCCTGGGCAACTTGGCAAGACCTCATCTCTACAATAAATAAAAAAATTAGCCGGGCGTGGTGGTGTGTGCCTGTAGTTCCAGCTTCTTGGAAGGCTGAAGCAGAAAGATCACCTGAACCTAGAAGGTTGAGGCTGCAGTAACTGTGAGCGTGCCACTGTACTCCAGCCTGGGTAATAGAGTGAGACTCTGACTCAAAAATAAAATAGAATAAAATAAAAACACTTTATCATTTATGTTTATGTTCACAGTGCCTAGTAGCGCTTGAACCTAGTGGGCTCCAAATAAAATGTTTGTTTAAGTGTCTATAGTACTAGCTACTCAGGAGGCTGAGGTGGGAGACTTGCTTGAGACCTCAACTTGTTTGAGGTCAGCCTGGGCAACAAAATAAGACTCCACTTTGAAAAATAAAAAAAGTTTGTTTAAATGGATAGAATTTATTTCCTCCATTAAACTCATTTTTATGCAATAGAGAGAACAAAAAGTAAATTCACAACTGAAGTTTGATTAATTAAATATATATGAAAAATACCCTAGGATCTGTATACATTTACCACACCAACTGCACTTTACAACCACACATTGTGCATTAATAATTCTGAGCCATTAATAACAATATCTCCAAAATGCAAATAGATGGTAAAAAAATTCAGTGGAAAGACCTAAAATGTAAAGGTTTGTGGCTCTTTTTAAAGGCTTAATCACAGTTAGAAATTTAAGTTCACAAAAACACCCAATTCCCCAAACATTCAATTAACTGACATTTAGCATATGGGTTACCAAATTTGCCTTTCAAAGTTTGCATTTAGAGATTGCTAATACATCTATTAGGATGAATTTCTAGGTCAGCCAGGTTTTGATTCGCAATATTTAATGTTTGCACAATTTGACCTTTCCTGACCTTTTGAAATTATTCTACAGACCTACATTTACTTTCCTAATGGAATGATTTGCTGTAAAGTGGTGAGAGTGGGTAGCCTGGGACAACTTCGTAACACTCCTTTGGGTCTTTTTGGCTTTGGGGAAATTCTTCATTGAGTGTGGTTTTGGGATCTAGGACCTTGCCTTTCACTGTGGAAGCCGAAGAGTTCAAGTCTTGCTTACCCAGGCATAGGGAGCAGGAGCCCTGACATCTGGAGTGGACCCTCCCACCTGGGTCTGTACACCTGTGACATGAAAGAAGAGCGTCTTGGGCAGCTTGTGGTGGCAGCATGGCGTTTACTGGTTGTTTTTTGGAGGCAGGGAGCAGCAGAAGAAAATATGGCTGTACCTTGGAGAGCATCTTCCCTTGGCCTGCGCAGCCCTGGATTCCTGCCTGTTTCCCAAGCCTGCTTTCCAGCCTCCTGGTATCTTATGAGCTCTGCCCTCATCCTTTCTTCCAATGTTATTTTTCTTTGGATGATTACAATTTACTATTGCTGCTTGTGAGCAAGAACTCTGACTGATACCATTAGTACTGCAAGGGAGCAGAGAGAATTCTAGACTCTGGAGCCACTGACTAAGTGTGTATCTTCCTGCAAATGCTTAATCTCTCTCTCTCTTTTTTTTTAAGTCGGAGTCTCATTCTGTCACCCAGGCTGGAGTGCAGTGGCATGCTCATGGCCACTGCAGCCTCCATCTGCTGGGCTGAGGCAATCCTTCTGCCTCTGTCTTCCAAGTAGCTGGAGCTACAGACATATGCCACTATACCCGGCTAGTTTTTGTGATTTATTGTAGAGATGAGGTCGCGCCAAGTTGCTCAGGCTGGTCTCAAACCCCCGGTCTTGGGCAATCCTCTCGCCTGGACCTCCCAAAGTGCTGGGATTATAGGTTGAACCACTGTGCCCGACCTGCTTAATCTCTTAACTCTCTATTTCCTTATCTGTAAAATGGGAGCAAAACCAATAATTGTGTTATAGCATTCTTGCAAGGACTGAATCATCTCTATAATATATTCAGCACAGTTCCTACTGCATAAAGAAGCATTATACAAGGGTGAAGAAAAAAAAATTCTGCAATTTATTTATAAAAGATTGTGTATTGATTCTTACATGTTTAAGCTTCAATCACCTTCAAAGGACTCTCCGTCTGATGCAGTACACCTATCCAGACACATTTTTCAATGCTCAAAATAGTTTTGAACTCATCAATGTTGATGTCTTTTAGTGCTTCTGCTGCTTTTTGTTTCACCTCTTTCACATCAGCAAAATGTTTTCTGTGAGGACTTTTTTCATCAGGGAAACAAACAAAAAAGGTCAGTTGAGGTGAGATCACGTGAATAGGGAGGGTGGGGCATGGGGTCATACCATTTTTGGTCAAAAACTGCTGAGCACAGCATGGGCAAGTGTGCTCATAAATCACCCTTTATGAAATGGGAGAATGCATTGAAAGAATCTCCAAAAAAAATTTACTAAAGCCAAACGCAGCCTCTCACAACACTAGCTGGTACACTGATGCTGATGGGTTCCCAGAACACTTACCTAGCAGAGGAAGCCTGTAACACGAGGGACCTGCCTGCCAAAAGATAATTCTGGATATTTTTGGTTCCCCTTCATATAAATAGTAGTATTTGTTATTACTAAAATGCTATGTAATTGTCCATGTGTTTAGGTCACCAAACTCTACCGCTCACCATGTGAAAAGGGCACCTCAGTGCATACTGTGTTCACTGCTACTCTTCATTTTTTCCCCAGTCTTTTGCTTTGTTTCATTTCGTTTTCCACTTCAGGACTTCTGTGCCTTTCCACACTGCATGTTCTGAGAGTTTGTTTGGGGAACAAGTCTAGTCACCGCACCTGAATTTTCTCTCTTCATTCTATCCAGCCAGCTCTCCCTGCCTCCAGTCACCAAAATGATATTAGTTGCAGGTGGAAAGGACAAAACTGAATGAAGCAAGGGTCCTTTTTCAGCATCTGGGATACAGATTTAGCAGCTTAAAAACAAAAACAAAGCCTCTATCCCAAGACTTATTCCAAAATTCCTAATTTATCTACTTAGCTTTTGATGGATTTTTTTTCTTCCACTGAAATGTATAATGTCCTCTCACAGTTAAGCTGCAGAATCTTTTCCACTCAACTTCTTCCCTCTGGGATGTAATAAAGAGACAACTTACGGCCGAACAGCACATTGGAGACAAATTTTCTATGATAGAAAAATGTTTTTTACTACACATAATGTTTCTCAAAGGAGGTAGGTCAAAACATAGATATCAATCCTCCATAACCACTTTCTGAATGCCATATTTAGTTTGAGAATATTAAAATGGAGTATGTTACCTGTGGTGGATGTTTTAATTTCCATAATACTCATATGTAAATTAGAATAAAGAAGAAATTAAAGTTACTTACCATCTCTGTATACTTCATTCCCCACCCCACACAAATAAATAAGTAAATAAATAAAACAACTGATAGAACACATGTCACTCATATGGGAGTTGATAGAATGGAACACGCAGCCCTGACGGGCCACTTCCTAGTGTGACCGTGTGCTCAGCTTCACTTTCCTAAGGTGTGACATAGGGAAAATCATACTCTCAAGGATGGTTGCAAGAAGCTTATAACATAATGTGTGCAAAATACTTGGCTCTTACAAGGAATTTAATACCCAATAATTCATACTACAACTCAAAAAAGGATGGTCAGAGGTATAATAATTTTAATGGCATTTGGTGATTTATCTAAAGGAAATCTATGTTATCTAAAGGAAATATGATATTACTGTAAGTGTATACCAGTATTTATGTCAATCAAAGAGTTCTGATTTTATCAGTGGGTATTGTCAATGAAGGCAATGCAATTCAAGATAACTCAGATACTAAATTAAGTTTTATATTTACCAGAATTTTTATTAGTTACTGAAAATTGTTCTCTGTTTCAGTTGGTCTTATTATGTCTTCAGAGTCATAATCCCAAACAAACTATTTTTGTTTGGGTGATACTATTTATGTATTAAAAAATTAGGCTGAAAGTGGTGGCTCATACCTGTAATCTCAGCATTTTGGGAAATCGAGGTGGGAGTATCACTTGAGCCCGGAAGTTCAAAACCAGCCTAGGCAACATAGGGAGACTTCATCTGTACAAAAAATTAAAAAATTTGTCAGGCATGGTGGCATGCACTTTACTCAGGAGGCTGAGGTAGGAGGATCACCTGCGCTCAAAAGGTTGAGGCTGCAGTGAGTTGTGATTTTGTCATAGCCTGGGTGACAAAGTGAGACCCTGGCTTAAAAAAAAAAAAAAAAAAGCCTGAAATCTACTTAAGGAGTCAGAAAGCTTCATTCCATTAAAAAAAATGCTTAAAAGCAAATTTGAGTCATAGGATAAAAACATCTGTGTATCATCAGCTATAAAGTATCAATGTAAAAACCTTAGGTATTTGCTAAAATGTAAGCTTCTTTAGTTCTTGATAACTGTGAGTCTAGTTTCACATGACTACTGTGCTTGGAGGCAGAAAGGAAACCTCCAGATAATCTCAGTTGATTTGGACTTCTCGGTGCCCACCCCCTAAACTTTTCTCACCAGCTGTTGTCTCCATGGAAGGTGGAAGGGTGAGGGACATTGACTCCATAGCCTCAGTCATCTCTCCAACTGACACCCTCTGAGATAGAAGTCCTCATGGAGTCTCTGGTCACACACTTTGGTTGCAGAGGTATTCTGTTTCTGCAGTCTCTCAAAGCCATATCTGTCCCTTTCTCTACTACACATGAAAACACACATTATGGTGGGTAGAGGACACTTAACAGCCAGCCAACCCAGGACACTTTGCCCTTCATATCACTGCATCTATCCCCACTGTGCCCACCTGTGCCATGTTGAACTGGTCTACCAGGTGGGATCTCCCCAAAAAAGGAATTTACTTATAAAAAATTATGCATTTCTTCTTTTTTTTTTTTTTGAGTGGCAGTCACTCTGTCGCCTAGATTGGAGCACAGTGGCATGCTCACAGCTGCCGCAGCCTCGACCTGCTGGACTCAGGCGATCCTTCCACCTCAGCCTTCCACGTAGCTGTAACTACAGGCACGTACCACCATGCCTGGCTCATTTTTTGACTTATTGTAGAGACGAGGTCTCATCAAGTTGCCCAGACTGGTCTTGAACCCCTGGGCTCAGGCAATCCTCTCGCCTCGGCCTTCCAAAGTGCTGGGATTACAGGCTTGAGCCACTGTGCCTGGTGTATTTATCCTTACATGTTTAAACTTCGGTCCCCTTCAAAGCACTCTCTGTTTGATGCAATACACCTACTGAGATGCTTTTTCCACTGCTCAAAACAGTTTGAAACTCATCCATGTTGATGCCTTTGAGTGCTTCTGCCATTTTTTGTTTCACCTCTTCCACATCAGCAAAATGTTTCCCTTTGAGGACTTTTTCATCAGGGAAACAAACAAAAAAGTCAACCAGGGTGAGATTAGGTGAGTAGGGAGGAGGGAGCACTGGGGTCATGCCATTTTTTATCGAAAACTGCTGAACACTCAGCATGGTGTGGGCAGGTGCATTGTATGGTGGAAGAACTAGTTACCTGTTTGCCACAATTCAGGATGTTTCTTCTGAGACGCAGTCTCTCACCACAATGCTAGCTGGTATACTGTTGCTGATGGGTTCCTAGAACATTTACCTAGTGGGGAAAGCCTGGACTACGAGGGGCTCCCACCAAAAGGTAATTATGGGGTTTTGGAATCTCCTCTTGTATTCTATAAGGCTCACTGCTGTCCCAGGCTCCATTTTGGAAGGAAGGTATGAGTCACCCCCGCTCTCTGCCTTCTGCCTCTAGTTTTCCTCAAACGTATTCCAGTCATTTCTTCCACCCCGGTGCCCAGGTCTGGTTGGGACTCTACTGTGAGGCTCTTTCCAATGTCTAAGCTCCTTTGCTCCTTCTCCTAAACCCCACAAAATGATGCTCTTTCTGGATTGGGAAAATTCCTTTTGGCTTAGCATCTCTTTTTAAAAACCTACTTCCTATGATATGAACTTTATAATCTGGATCCTTCAGGTCATGGGGCTCGATACTCAAAAATCTGTGCTTTTCACACTCGAAGGAAAAAGTGTTCTCTCAAACCACTGTTTCTGTCCTGAATTTCACAAGTCCATTTTAAAACTCAAACTCATGGGCAACTCATGTTTTTCTGTGAATTTCTTTTGTAACACACTCACCCTGAAGCAATGGATGCCGTTTAATATGAATGAAGGAGTACATGGGATAGGAAGGAATTAATGAGTACAAACAAAACATTTAACGTTTTTTTTCTTTTTTCTTTTTTTTTTTTTTGAGTTGGAGTCTCACTCTGTCGCCCAGACTGGAGTGCAGTGGCCGTTCCCGGCCACCGCAACCTCGACCTGCTGGGCTCCAGCAATCCTTCCGCCTCAGCCTTCCAAGTAGCCGGAATTACAGGCATGCGCTACCACGCCCGGCTGATTTTTTTATTTATTGTAGAGATGAGGTCTCGCTGCCCAGGCTGGTCTCGAACCCGCGGGCTCAGGCAATCCACTCACCTCAGCCTCCCAAAGGTGTGGGATTACAGGCTGAGCCCGGCTTTTTTTTTCTTTTTGAGGCAGGGTCTCACTCTGTTGTCCAGGCTGGAGTGTAGTGGCATGATCATAACTCATTGCAGCCTCTACCTCTTAGACTTAGGAGATTCTCTCACCCTTGCCTTCTGAGTAGATGGAACTATTGGTGTGTGCTATCATCCCTGGTATTTTTGCGATTTTTTTTTTTGGTAAAGGTGAAGTCTTTCTAAGTTGCTCAGACTGGTCTTGAACGCCTGGTCTTAAGTGGTCCCTCTGCCTCAGCCTCCCAAAGTGCTGGGATTACAGGTGTAAGCCACCACAACAGGCTCAAAGCATTTTTTTTTTTTTTTTGAGTAGGAGTCTCACTCTGTTACCCAGGCTAGAGTGCAGTGGCATGCTAATGGCCACTGCAGCCTCAACCTACTGGGCTCAGGTGATCTTTCCACCTCAGCCTTCTAAGTAGCTAGAACTGCAGGCGTGCACCACCCACACCTGGCTAATTTTTTTATTTATAGTAGAGACAAAGTCTTGCCAACTTGCCCAGGGTGGTCTCAAACCCCTGGGCTCAGGCAATTCTCTTGCCTTGGCCTCCCAAAGTGCTGGGTTTACAGGTATGAGCCTTTGCGTCTCGCTAACATTTCTTAAACCATCAAAATATCTCACCACAAATGGAAGTTGCTTTATACCTTAACCTAGTTTCTGCTTAGTTGTCTGGCCTAAATTATTTTCTAGTTAATGACGTGAAGGACTGATGATACAAATGGACAGACCACGTGTGACACTAGAACTTTGATCCACAACCTCTGTAGCAACAAACCAGAGAAGTCAAACCCATCTCCAGCTGCAGTGGGAATGGTGAGGGTTTAGTCAGGGCTCACCAACTTCTCAATTTCTTCCCACCATCCCACCACTTCCAATTCAGGGCCAGCCACAGAAAGCCAAACGTGCTTTCCAGACTAGTCATGTACGATGCCTGCTTCACGCTGGCCAGCCTTTTGGTGAGTCCTCCTCCGGTTCTCCAGGGCAACAGCATCCTATCAGAGTGCACCTGAAGCCCTTCTTGTCTTCATGCCATGAAGCTTTCCCACACCCACGCCTGCCTTTGAATCTCTACCAAATGAGAGAGATGGTGGCTGGCTTCCTTGCTCTAAATAAATAGGCTTTGTTCTCATTTGAGTAGTCTTCGTTTATTTCCACAGACTTAATACACATCAAACCGTCATAGTCAGGCATGCACATTGATAGCTGAGCGTCACGTGTTTTTGAGCATAGAGATGTTTGCAGTAAATAAATACTGGGCTTTGATTTCTGCTTCGATGGATAAGAATAAAAAATTATAATATGGAATGACTTTTTCCTTAAATTTATAGGTGCTGGTATTCTTGCCTCAATGGGTACAATTGGAATGTTCTTGGAGGTATATATGGAAATCTCTTTTGTAAATTAAAATGATGACATTTTGCCAGTTACTATTAAAGGGAAGCCTACTGCCAGGTGTGGTAGCTCATACCTGTAATCCCAGCACTTTGGGAGGTTGAGGTGGGTAGTCTGATTGAGCCTAGGAGTTCGAGACCAACTGGGACAACATTAGCAAAACCTCATCTCTACAAAAAATAAAAAGTAAAAAAATAACTGGGTGGGGTGGCGCTTGCCTGTAGTCCCAGTTACTTGGGATCCTGAGGTGGAAGGATCGCCTGAGCCCAGAAGGTTGAGGCTGCTGTGAGCTGTGATCATCACGATCATGCTCTGTACTCTAGCCTGGGCAATAGAGTGAGACCCCAAGCTCAAAAAAAGGGGTGGGGGAGACCCTATTATACATTAATTGAAAATAAAAGTCATGTTATGATGGAAGCAATTACTTCCATGTGCTGGGTTTTCTTGGTCTGCACATATCAACCAAAGGCCGTAGTAAAACAATAGTGGGCAGGGCTTGGTGGCTCAGGCTGTAATCCCGGCACTTTGGGAGGCCGAGGCGAGTGGATTGCCTGAGCCCGCGGGTTCAAGACCCGCCCAGGCAGCTTGGCGAGACCTTGTCTCTACCATAAATCAAAAATTAGCCGGGTGTGGTAGCTTGCACCTATAGTTCCGGCTACTCGGAAGGCTGAGGCAGAAGGATCTCCAGAGCCCAGCAGGTCGAGGCTACGGTGGCTGGAAGGGAGCACGCCACTGCACTGCAGTCTGGGCAACAGAGTGAGACTCCAACTCAAAAAACAAACCAACAAACCAAAACCCCCAAAAACAAAAAAACAAAAGAGACTCTCAGAAGAGTAAATAATGCACATTTGTTTATAGAGCTGTGGGCTATTTTTATTTTTAGTTCACTTTAATAGACATTATGTGGTCATCACAACTATACCCCAAAATATATATATATTTTTTGAGTTGGAGTCTCACTCTCGCCCAGACTAGAGTGCAGTGGCCGCTCCCGGCCACCGCAGCCTTGACCTGCTGGGCTCTGGCGACCCTTCCGCCTCAGCCTTCCAAGTAGCTGGAACTACGGCACGCGCTACCACGCCCGGCTAATTTTTGATTTATTGTAGAGATGAGGTCTCGCCAAGTTTCCCAGGCGTGCCTCGAACCCGCGGGCTCAGGCAATTCACTCACCTCAGCCTCCCAAAGTGCTGGGATTACAGGCTGAGCCCGGCTTATACCCCAAAATATTAATTACTATTCTCATTTCACAAATAGAGAAATGAAGAACAAAGTAAAATTACTTGCTCAATGTGCCGCTAGTAAAGGATGATGTCCCTCACTGTCCTGCAAAGAACCTTGAGTCTGTCTGAAGCTACTAGCCAGGGAGCCTTTTAAGCCTCATGGCTGCAGGGAAGGCCCGCTCTTCTGGCAAGGTTGCGGTTTTCACCTTGCATGGCAAAGGGGGCGAGGATGTTCTTGGAAGAGCAAGGAGGGGAGGGGACCCCACTCAGAGGTGTGCCCAGTTGGGTTTGGAAGATGTTTAATGGCAGAGTTGATGGCCCGGTGACCCATACATACAAAGAGTAGAGTCAGAAAGAAACGTAGGCCTTCCCATGCAAAGGAGGATGAGTTTCCACTGTTCACTTGTCCATGTTTCTTTTAAAGTAAAATGCTGATTCCTTACCGTGGTCTACGGTGTCATCCAACTTGGCCTCTGCATTCCTCTTTCCCTCCCTCTCCTACCACTCTCGTCCTTATTCTCTCTCTCTCTCTTTTGAGTTGGGGTCTTCCTGTGTCTTCCAGACTAGAGTGCCATGGCATGAACACGACTCACTGCCACCTCATCCTCTAGGACTCTAGTGATCCTTCTGCCTCAGCCTCCTGAGTAGCTGAGACTAGAAGTGTGTACCACCACTCCTGACTAATATATATATATATGTACATATGTGTGTGTGTATATATATATATATATATACACACACACACACACATATATATTTTTTTTTGCTTTTTTGTAGAGATGAGACCTCCTATATTGCTCAGGCTGATCTCGAACTCCTGGGCTCAAGCAATCCTCTTGCCTTGACCTTCCAAAGTAGTGGGATTATGGGAGTGAGTCACTGTGCTCAGTCTGGATCCCCTTTAAAATTCTGACTGGCTTGTACCTTATATCTTTAAAAGAAAAAAAATTCTGACTGGAACACTTGTCTTCAGAATTCCAAATTACCTGCATGGATAGTTTCTTCTCATCTTTCCTGTTTCAGATCAAATTTCTCCTCACAGAAGGCTTTTTATTTTTATTTTTTTAGTTGGAATCTCACTCTGTTGCCCAGACTGGAGTGCAGTGGTACACTCATGGCCACCCCAGTGTCAACCTGCTGGGCTCCAGCGATCCTTCCGCCTCAGCCTTCCAAGTAGCTGGAACTACAGGCATGCACTACCACGCCTGGCTAATTTTTTAATTTATCGTAGAGATGAGGTCTTGCCAAGTTGCCCGGGCTGGTCTCTAACCCACAGGTTCAGGCAATCCACTTTCCTCAGTCTCCGAAAGTGCTGGGATTATAGGCTGAGTCACTGAGTCTAACTTTCATAATCATTTTAGCCAAAGCAAACCCCCAACCCCTATACCCACCCTCTATCATATTGTCCTTTTATTTTTATTATTTATTTATTTATTTACTTTGAGTTGGAGTCTCACTCTGTCACCCAGACTGGAGTGCAGTGGCTGCTCCCGGCCACCGCAGCCTCAACCTGCTGGGCTCAGGCAATCCTTTTGCCTCAACCTTCCAAGTAACTGGAACTACAGGCACATGCTACCATGCCCAGCTAATTTTTGATTTATTGTAGAGATGAGTTCTCGCCAAGTTGCCCAGGCGGGTCTCGAACCCATGGACTCAGGCAATCCACTCACCTCAGTCTCCCAAAGGTGCAGGATTACAGGCTGAGACACTGAGCTCGGCTTCATATTGTCCTTTTATGTCACCTGTCTGAATTTAAAATTCTCTTCCGTATTACTTGTTATTTTCATCTTGTATTACTCTTCTTTTGCTTGTTTACTGGCCCCTTTCCAGACTGTATGCTTCAAGAAATTTGGGAACTTGTCTGTCATATTTCAGAACCATGCCTGGGCCCTTACTACATATTTGTTGAATAAATGAATGAATAAACCATGAATCCTAATTGAAAATATAATGACAGATATGTATTCGCTCTTTAGAAAAAAAATGCACTGAAAATTTTGCATGTAATTTTAGGAGGTTCCAGAGCAGCCCTGGAAGCTCATCTAAAGATACCTGGTTAAAACCCCTGCATTATAGTTATGCTGATTCATAATGTTCTATCTATTTATTTATTTTGAATTGAGGTCTCACTCTGTCGCCCAGGCTGGAGTGCAGTGGCATTATCATAGCTTACCACAGCCTCAAATTCCTGGGCCCAGGCAGTCTTTCTGCCTCAGTTTCCTGAGTAACTGGGACTACAGGTGTGTGCCAACAAGCCTGGGTAAATTTTTTGATTTTTTTTGTAGAGATTGCTATGTTGCCCAGGCTGATCTCAAACTCCTGGGCTCAAGCGATCCTCCTGCCCTGGCCTCCCAAAGTGCTGAAATTACAAGCTTGAACCATTGGACTGGGCCCTGTTTCTTTTCTTCTCTCTCTCTTTTTTTTTTTTTTTGAGTCAGGGTCTTACTCTGTCACCCAGGTTGGAGTGCAGTGGCACAGTCATGGCTACTGCAGCCTCAACTTACTGGGCTCAGGCAATCTTTCCACCTCAGCATTGCAAGTAGCTGGAACTACAGGCAGGCGCCACTACACTTGGCTAAGTTATTATTACTATTTCTTATTGTAGAGACAAGGTTTTGCCCAGGCTGGTTTGGAACTCCTGGGCTCAGGCAATCCTCTAGCCTAGCCTCCCTAAGTGCTGGGATTACAGGCATAAACCACAATGCCCTGCCCTGTTTCATAATGTTCTTTCTGAATTGATTCGAGAATTTTGTTCTTTGTAATTAAACATAAACATAAATTTTGAAAGTGTGTTTTAGATGGAATATAAGAAATCACAGGCCAATCACTGCTCATTGGTTTTGAATAAAATAGACTCCCAATGTTTATATTAGTATGTCCAGATAACCATACTTCAGTGAATTGAAGACGTCTTGGTGCTACAAACATTAAATGCTCACTCATATTCAGCTTTCCTCTCCTGTGGGGTGCTGAGAAGGATTAAGCTTCCCAGTTTCTCTTGCAGTTGGGCAGAGCCTTGTGACTAATTCTGACTAATTCTAGCCAATGGGTTGGAGGAAAAGGTGATATGACACTGCAGAACTGGAGTATTTAACAGCTGGCATGAGATCCTCCAGGGCTCTGTCTTTCCCTAGAGTAATGACAAGGAGAACATGTGTCAACATGGAAGGGCCATACCAGGCCATCCCATGGAAGGCAGTTGTTTAAGTAAAGAGTATAAATCTTCGTGGTTTTAAGTCCCTGAGCTTTTCTGATGATTTGTTTTTGCACATCACTGCAAAACAAAATGGACTGCTGTTTTATATACCGTTGTTATAATGCTCTTCATCCTCTTCTTCACAGTTAAGAAACATAGGGTCTTTAGCAAGGTTTAACAATCATTCCTTCTGAAATCAGACTACAAGTTTATACATTAGGAGCTTTCATTCTGTCGCCAAACACGTGCCCTGCGGATTCCAACACAGTGTTCTTATAAATGACAAGAATTCAGTGTAAGATACAGAATAATCTTAGAGATACTACAATGTGAAAATTATGGACCTTAGATTAGATGAAATACAGATTGTTAAGGAATTTATTAAAGCAGATTAGCATAGTGTCAAGAACCCCAAAGCTAGAGTTGGGACAAAAGGTTATGGATTCAATTTCTAACACCCAGTAGCTTGTGTCTTAGTAGCTTGTATAAGCCTTAGTTTCCTCATCTGTGAAATGGGATAATAGTAGAAGTGGCTGCATAAGCTTTTGTGAATATTAAATGTGTGCAGCATAGTAATTATTTCACACACTTTAGTCTCCATATTTGGTTAGATCACAGAGCTTGTTCAAGATAAGCACTCATCTCAGGAAAACTTTTTTAAGTTTGTTATTATGCCATATTAACCAATCAGCTCACACATATTAATTCCTCACCAGGTATGCAGACTGGGTCTCTGAGTTAGGTGTTCTTGGTAATAACAAAGTAGCAGATCTGGGGGTTGAGGGCCCAAGGTAGGTCATCCTCAGGTCTTCCCGTCTTCTATCTAAATGTGTTTTCTAGGTGACTCAGTGAATCAGGGTAGAATGATCAACAAGACCAGCTTTGAAGAGCAAAAGAAGTCACAGAATTAGGCTGGGTATGGTGACTCACACCTGCAATCCCACCAGTTTGAGAGGCTGAAGTGGGAGGACTGTTTGAGCCTAGGAGTTCAAGACCAGCCTGGACAATATAGCAAAGACTCGTCTCCACAAAAAAATAATAAAAATTAGCCAGGCATGGTGGCACATGACTGTAGTCCTAGCTACTCAGGATGCTGAGGTAGAAAGATGGCCAGAACCCAGGAGGTCGAGACGACCGTGAGCTGTGATTGTCACGATCATGCCACTATACTCCAGCCTGGATGACAGTTGACAGAGTGAGACCCTGCCTCAAAAAAAAAAATAAAAAAATAAAAAAAAGGAAGTCACAAAATTGTACGTGAGGCAGTATGAAAGGGGTAGGAAAGGGAAAATCGAGGACTAAATTGGTTTGTCTTGGAGCCTGGGGTGAGTGGGGTGTGTGTGTGTGTGTGTGTGTGTGTGTGTGTGTGTGTGTGTGTGTGTGTGTGTAGAGAGAGAGAGAGAGACAATATGAACTGGTGGTTGGACAGCAAATGGGAACGGAAGTGCGGCCTTCTGGGAAATGCATGAATTGCTCCTACCTACGTAGGGTTATACTCATGGATTGCGAAGTGCTCTAGGGAACATTATTTGACCCATTGAAATCCAAATTCATAAAGCAACAACTCTTGTTATAATGCTCTTCATCCTCTTCTTCACAGTTAAGAAACATAGGGTCTTTAGCAAGGTTTAACAATCATTCCTTCTGAAGTCAGACTAAAAGTTTATATATTATGAGCTTTCATTCTGTCGCCAAACACGTGCCCTGGGGATCCCAACACAATGTTCTTACCTTGGCTTTCTGGAGCACATATCCTTGTGCAAGAACATGTGACTGTTGAATACCATTTAAAAAAATCAAATGCCTGAACCCTCACAGAGTAAGTCAACCTCCCAAAAGGAAGTATAACTGCTTCTAAATATAACTCTGAGATACAGTTCACCTTTTCTGTTTATTTTATTCCTAACTTGTGAAACTGTATCTTAGGACCTGGGGTATATAACTTGTCATTTGAGATCAGCTGCACAACAGTGAAACAATTGTAATGTTTCTGGCACCCAAGGAAACTGAGGGGACTTAAATATGTTTCCAGAAGACAAAAAGCTTCTTTTTTGTGTAACAATTTTCAACATGTTTCCACAGTTTTAGAATCTTCAAACATTATTTGACTCATTGAAATCCACATTCACAAGGCAGCAACTCTTGTTATAATGCTCTTCATCTTCACAGTTAAGAAACATAGGGTCATTAACAAGGGTCATTCCCCTCCCCCCCAAAAGATTTTGTACTCTTTCCCTCATTAAAGAGGAAGAGGACAAAACAGAGAAAACAACGAACTCCAACCCACATGTTATTTATCAGATGTTCTGGATAAAATTCAGCTGAAAAAACCCAAAAGACTTTTCCTCCACCCATGCCAGCCAATGCCTTAGGGTATATAGTTCCCACTGCAAAACACACCCCCACGCACACACGCGCGAATGTTGTGTTGTCTTCTCAGCAGTGAGGGGCATGTTAGTGCGAGCCGGTCTGGTCCTCTGGCATTTTGGCCTCGCGGGCATCGAGGGTGCGGCGGGGGCTGCCGGGCTGCGAGGTCTGGACGGTTCACTCACACCCTGGTGTGTACCTAGATACGCACTCCAAGGCTATGGGACAATCTGGACCGGAGGACGCTCGCACCGCAAAGCTGCCCGCACCGCAAAGCGCGCCCGAAAGGCCGGCCGCCCTCCTCTCGGGACGCCTTGCGTCCCTGCGGAGCGTCCCAGGAGCTGTGACTTCTCCTCGGCGCCAAGGTTTCGCGCGGACCCCGACGGGCGCGAAGCCCAGTTCGCTCCGGCCTCCTGGCTCGCCCGGGATCCGGGAGCCACGCGGCGTAGGGTGCGTCCTCCCCTTGCTTCCCCGGGACTGGGGAAGGGGAGGAAAGAGGGGAGAGGAGGTGCTCAGCTCTCCCGGGAGCACGCCCAGGTGTGTGTCCGTGGGCGTCCAGGAAACCAAATGATGCTAAAATGCAGAACGGCCGACGTGGAGGTGCTCAGGCCTCCTGGGTGCACCCCCAAATGTCCCCAACTTGACGTTTAAGAAACAAAACAATGCTAAAACGCAAATGAGGCACACTCATACCCAGAATGAACCTCGTTTGACAGGCCAAACTGAGAGTTCCATGGAAAGCTTGCTCACAACCCCACATTGAATTCATCTATCTTTTAAGTAGTTTAAAAAATTGTGTAATTTTAAGTTCCGCCACTGTCACAAAGAACACTCCACAGTACACGCCGTGGAACAATGGACACCCCCATATCGCATTGTGTCAGGTAATTACGAAGTGTCGCGTGCGGGAAAGCGAAGCCGGGGACGTCAACGTGTCCCCCGCAGCGTGTAGGAGCGTCCAGAGCCGCGTGTCGCACGGGGACCTCATCACACCATTCGCACCAAAGCCCCGGCCCAGGGAGAGGCACTGACACCGCCCGACCTTGGCCCCACGGGTGAACGGAGAGGACTCGGGACCGGGCGTGTGAGCGCAGAGGGGGCGAGCCGGCTCCGTGGAGGGCAGACGCGACGTGGGGAGAGAGTGCGATCTCGCGGGGGGCGGGGGCATCCCACCGGGGCGTGGCGGGGGCGCCCGGGTCCCTGAGGGGCGCGAGACCCTCCCGGACCCTGGCGCTCCCAGCGACACACACTCGGCCTTTTGGGCTAAATCCGGGGCATCTGGATAAGGGGGCACGCGGGGTCACAGGGTAAAGCTGTTGCTTTGTAGCAGGGCATCCGTGTGTGTGTGTGTGTGTGTGTGTGTGTCTGTGTGTGTGTGTGTGTGTGTGAGAGAGAGAGAGAGAGA
>NW_007259914.1:366228-366624 GCF_000164805.1 Carlito syrichta
CGCCAGCCTCGCCACCATCAGCACCACCTCCGCCGCCGCCGCCGCCGCCACCGCCACCGCCGGCGGCGGCAGCAGCCATTTCATCTCCGCAGAAACCAGACACAAAAACATGGCAGAAATGGAGAAAGAGGGGAGACCGCCGGAAAATAAGCGGAGCAGGAAGCCGGCGCACCCGGTGAAGCGGGAGATCAACGAGGAGATGAAGGTATCGGGGGCCGCGGGGCGGGGGCCGAGCTCTTTCTCCCGCGCGCTCCCCCGGGCCGCGGCGCGGGTTCGGGGCACCGGGGCGCGCCTGTCAGTTCCCGCGGGATGCCCTGAGTGTCCCGGCACCTCCTCCAGGTGCGAGGCGGAGGCCAGCTCGCTGCTGCATCCCCGACATTTGCCAACCTCGGATTT
>NW_007259914.1:366766-384518 GCF_000164805.1 Carlito syrichta
GCGGGGCGCCTGCCCATTGTTCGGAAAGGCCAGCCCGGAGTCCTCCAGGCGAGGCCGGGCTCCCCGCCAGTCCAGCGGTGCTCCAGAGGTGGCGGGCGCAGCGGCCCGCGTCCAGCTGTTGGCGGTACGGAGAACACCGCTCCGCTCCGGACCCCCGCGTCGCCCCCAGCTCCCTCGTCTTCCATGAAGTTGCGGCTTTTGCCTGAGCGAGGGTTTTTACTCTGTGTGGATCTCACGAGTCTCTCTTGATGTAGAAAATGTTTTTCCTATTTTTTTCTTTCTGTGAGTTACAAACAAAAAAAAGATGCTGTTGGCATTTTGCAGTCATTCTCTGCATGCGATCCTTAAAACTACTAGGGGACCCGGTCAAGTGTGTATTTAAAAGCCAAACGGGATGAAATGGGATGCAGATGAGTCGGAGGGGCTGTGCTTTGAGGTTTCCTTCATCAGAACAAGCATATGCTGCGAACGTGGCTTGTGAGAAGTCCACGCTGTTAGAAGGGAACACATTGGAGAGACATCCTGGACGTGTGTGTACCCAGGTGCACGGGCTGAGCGTCAGCTTCCGCTCAGAAATGTCAGGAGATGTTGGAATTCGGGTTTTTATTTCTGGGTGAGGAACCGTAGCGCCTGGGGGGCGTGAGCGTCACGGCCCCACGGGGAGTTGAGGCAGATCTGCCCTGGAAGTCACTGCCATTCCTGGGGATGGAAACCATCATTGGTTCCAATGACAGACCGTTGCTTCCCTACAAGACCAGCAGAAGTTGTTGTCTTTCAAGGGGTAGGATTGGAGCAGTCTACACTGGCCATTCTTCCGCACGCACCCTGTCCTCCTGTCCCGCGTTTCCAGATCACTTTTCCATCTCGTTTCAGAGGGGAGGTGGGTGTAGGGGGGAGAGAGGTGGGTGAAGAAGAGAGAGGTGTCCGCCGCCGGGAGGAGATCACCGCGGGCTCTGGCCCTTTAAAACCCTGCCTAATGGGATCTATATGGATGGCAGCTTTTAAGTTTCATAGGTTCTAGAATTACAAATTAGCTAATTTTAATCAAAACATGTGAAATGTTATCCCGGCTGGATATAAAGGCTGACTGTGCTCGACGCTCGGGGCCCGCGTTGTTGACTTTGGCTGCGGGCGCACTCCGCGGTTTGGGAGATAGTCGTCCTTCTGCAGTATAACAGATGTTTGTCTGAACTGGTGAGGAAGAAACAAAAACAACATTGTGCGAAGGGGAAAAATTACACAATTTGCAGCCGATGCGGCAAGACTAAGTATGGAATTAACCTTGGTGCACAGAATTTCCTCTTTTAAAAATGTTGTCCTCCGAATCCCCACCTACGGTGTGAAGTTCGAATCCTCACCGTTTCAATCCAGAGTGGCATGAAATAAGAAGTTTTATGCAGGTTATTCAGTAGCTTGTAGAATCAGTATTTGCTCTCTGGTTTGGGACCTTGAAGGAGACCCTTGATGGAAATTTTCAGTCATGTTCACATCCACCATGGCAGAGAGTCTGGTGGGATTGTTTTGTAGGCATCCCTCTAATATAATAGCTCTAAAAGTCCTCATTTAGAACGTGGTTTCTCACAGTCAAAAGGTGGAAGGGTTATTTCTGAACTCATTAATATGTTTCTGCTTTTAATATGAATAACCACATCAGCAAACCCCTCCCCAAACCTCATGATACTGTTACCCGTCCAGCTCCCCACCCCCCCAACCTGAAGTGTAGAGTAACATAACAAGTTGGTTGCCCTGTATTAAAATGTGTGCAACAAAATGTCACCGAGAACACAATGTGGCCTTGTGCAGCTTCATATCGGTGCCGCTGGAGCTGCCTGGCTGTGTTTGCCTTCATCTGAACGGCTTTCATCTGGACCAGTGTAAACTAAGCCCTGGTAAGTAATCACTGCCCGGCAGAAAGAAAGGAATGTATACAGCTAGCGTGGCCTAAGCTGTAAAAACGGAAACCTGAGCACCCCCCCTCGGATCGCATATCAAGGCTTGAAGGTAGGGGAAATGAAAGGGGGAGAGAGGAGACAGCAAATGGAAAAGTCAGCCTGGGAAGTGGAGGATCAGGAGGAGGCCTCCCTGAGGGAGATTTGGCTCAGGGATTAGGGCATTTTATCGTGGTGTACAGTGACCTACTCGGGTTTCAACACTGGTTGGATTGAGTTGCTTCTCTGTGAGCTGAGAGAAAAAAGACTGGTGTGTATGTGATTTTTTTTTCCCCTTCGGGTAATAGAAAGGACATTGGTACAAGCGTCTATTTTAAGTATAGCAAATGCAGGGCACTAAGAATGAGCAACAAAATTGCCTCATGACAGAGACTTCCTTCAAGATTTCCTAACTGAGATAGTCACATATTTATTTTAAAATGGCTGGAGAAGACAAACTGGCTGAGGTTTAGCTGACACCAGTAATGGCATTGGAGAGTGTCTTCATGTGGCTGAGGCTAATGCTGGTTGCTGTTTCACTAGATCAGATATTGAGTTACATTTTCGTTATCACTGGTTTAATGTACATGGCAGTTGTAACAAATTTAAATTTGATACAATATAATTTTGTGTGTGAAAGTACATGACTTGGCACAGCTTGCTTATAGTGCACTTCGTGAAAATATCTTGGAGTAGAAATGTTTGTCTCACTACGACCTTTACCGTGTTCCTTTAGCTTTCCTTTTATTCTCTTCTCATCCTGGTTTTTCCTGATTTTAAAAATGGGTTTTCTTGTTGTACTTGTAATTAGTCTGCTTTATTTAATTAAACTAAGAGAGGATTTAAAAAAAATCAGATGGCAATGCGATTTATATTTGGACTCGTTTGGTTTCTACAGTGAATATTGTGATTGTGTCTAATGTAATATATCTCTGATATGCTATTAGCTCACATGGATCAAAATAAATGAATGTCAGGAGGGAATTCCAACATATCAAAGGGTTAATTAGTTTTAGGAGTTCGTCCAAAATGTAGAAACTAGTTCATACTAGTGTAAGTGTCAATGTATATGTAAGGTAAATATTGTTGCACTCAAGGATATGCATTTTGTGCACATAGATCTTTGTGATCGATAGTTACCGAACAATAATATAACTCAAAAAAACTAAACTATGAGTAGAGATAGTGAGTCAGATTTTTATCTTTTAAAAGTCTTTGACAAAACCATTGTGATTAGATCAAGCACTCTGTCCTGGAAGCTGTCCTAAACAAACCATAATTAATGCACTTACAATGTTTGACTTCTTTATCAATTGCTAAACTGCATGATAAGCTGTGTTAAATGTCATTGGGTCGCTTCTTTGCTGAAGAATTTTTCTATCTATAAATATTCTGAGTAAGTAATTTGTACCTAAAATTATGCTTCAGTCCTGATGTCTACAGTTTGAGTCAGGCACATCTGTTAGAGTTTAGTAGTAAACTTACCACAAGATTTTCTAGTTTGGTTTCTGATGGTCTCCATTTGGCATTAAAAAATGGCCTGTGTCAATTGCATAGATAATAAATACAGCAAGTTGCAGAGTTGGTGAGATAAATAGCTTGATGCTAAACAAACTTACAAGCAAACAAACCCAGAGAAATCAGCATGTGGATTGGAAAAGTCAGTGTGTTTACGGTTGAAATTAGCTCATTACTAAAACAGGTATATTTTAAGTTTTGCTGCTGAAACTATCCTGGTGTCAGAAGTGGTGAATCTCAGGAACTTGGAAAGAGGACTTGGGACCAGATCCTAATTTGGGCATTCACAAATTATGTTAACCCTCCTCCTGCCTCCCTGCTGAGCAGTGGCCTCAGGTGTGCCACGTGGCAGGGCTGGGGACTTAAGTCAGTGGGACAGGTATAGGGTGTTCCTGGATCTCAGACTTGCTCTCAGTTGTCCTGCTTAAGGCTCTGGGCTAAACCCGTAAAAGACAGTCCTGAGAGGGATCAGAGAACTAGGCATTGAGCTCTGTTCAAGCCGGGGACTTTCTGGGAAGTCTCTTTCTCCATCTGTGAACTGGTCTGCTGTGTGGTGGAGTGCCATTCCCTAAGCCTTATACAACTTGCAGGTTCCAGGGACTAGGAAATGGAAAGGAACCACTCCACTTCCTCCCGAATCTGAAATAAACATTTGAACTAGAAGAAAATGAGTCTGACAGACTCATTCCCTTCTGCGTTTCCTGCCTCTGTGCTTGCCAAGCTCTGCTCCAAGAAGCCAAACCCTACTCTCCTTGTGTGAAAGACAGACTTATAGAAACCCAGAAGCAGCAGAACTTTTAAAAGAAAGTCAAAAACAGGGCCTCCAAAGAGGGCAGATGTTGGTGAGTGCAAGCGACTCTCTCAATGGGAGAGTTCTAGGAACAGATACGCCTGTTGTTTTGTGACCAGCCTTTTCAGGTCCTTCCGTCTTCTAAGGAGATGTCCCTTTTATTTATCAAGAATCTGTATACTTAAAATAATTTGAAGTAGTAGAAGGTAGATCACAGAAATCCCTGATGTCTAAAACTTCCTCTTGTGGAGTGGAAAGTCAGCCACATGTGCACTCTCTAGTTAATAAGATTATTGAATATTTTTCTAAAAGAGAGAGGACGTTAAAGGGTAACAGCAGCAGAAAAAAACCCAAAACAACAGAGTACTTTGTTTCTGGTAGTGCCAATTGAAACACGTAAGCAGACATGAAAGCATGTGGTAAGTGAGATGTGCCGAATGTATATTTTAGGATCTGTAGACTGATGGGTGTTAATGTCTCTTATATAACCAAGGACCGGTGGAACGCTGTACTGCGTTAAGGCCAGTGGCTTTGGCACAGACAGGAAAACAATGTAACAAGCCTTGGTGATTTTTTTTTAAGGCAGTTCTGCAGCTGTGAAAGGACCCAGCTGCACACAGCTGTACACCTGCCATGCCTGCCACTATGTTAGCCTGAGGGCTGGCATTCACAATTTCATAGCATTTGCTTGACCCTTCGAGGACATTTGATGTCCTGGCAGATATTAAAACATGGGGACATGATTGTCTGCTTTATGTCACAACAAGACAATAGAGCATCATAGATTTCCTCTGCAGAACCACATGTTTTTGGTTTCATATGCCAATTATTTAGCCTTCCAAGTTAAAATATATCCATAAGAGAATAAGGCTTTCTTCAACCTGTTCCAGGCCAGAGTTTGGTATAATGTTATGATGTGCCCTTTGCATTAAAATTATTGTGCTGTGGCTGAGAACAATGCTGCAAAAACACACCAAAATGGTGTACAGCAACCGTCTTCCAAGGATTTCAAGCTTGAAAGCTGTAGTTCAGGGAAAAACAGCAGGACTCTATGTATAAAGTCTGCACCAAGAGTGCGACTCGGGCGACCCTTGCTATTTCATGCATGTTAATGAGCCTCTAATGGGTCATCTGCGGAGAGGGGCTCGTTCTTACTATCATCCGGTCTGGTGGGATCATAAATGAGGAAGTACTTTGTAATCTGCAGTGGACTCTTCAAATATTTCTTTTGCACTATTTAAATTTTACCTCATGACCTTTTTCTTGGCACAACCATAAAATAAAACTGATCCACTGAGTCTGTGTTAAGAGAGACAACTTGGTTTCAGCTCTTGGCCAGGTCTGGGAATAGAGCTAGAAACTGACTTCTAACCAAGTCCGATTCCTGCTTCACCCTGAACTTGAACAAGGCTCTCTTTTCTGCAGATCCCCATTCTTTATTTCTATTAGTTAGTCTGATGATGCTTAATAGAAATCTATTCCAGAGGTCGAGAGATCAAATATTTTCAAAAATGACCATCGTTCTATTATTCATAACCTTAACTAGCATAGATACTAGCATCTCCCCCCGATCCCTCCACCCCCCGCCTTGTAAATTGTTCAAGATTGGAAGTTTCTTTTTTGTCATGTTCCCCACTATCTCGGATAATGTGTTTTAGAATGTTTTGAAGTTGAGTAATGTAACTGATAGATCCTTTTTCTGCCATTAGGACTGTGACTACAGCTGATGTAGTTGTCTACAAGTGAGACTATGTGTTAATTAAATTTTAATTAAAACTAGTTTATTTTTATAAAAATCATACATGGACATGACACAAATAGTAGAATAAGCAATTGAAATAAGCAGAAAGAAAAACAAAGCCTGTAATTTTCCCACCCACACACAATTACTGTCAACATTTTGATGTCTTTTTATGCCCTTCTGTGTATGATATATGTTTCTGTAACAAACAAAAGGGATCTCATACAGTACTAACTCTCCTTTTAAAACTCAATATGCTGTTAGTAGCGTTTCATGGACGTTTGTCAGTAGACGTTTATCAATATCATGCATTTTACTGGCAAAATACTATTCTATTATATGACTAAATTGTATTTAACCAGATTCCTATTGTCTAACATTAGTTTGTTTCTAAGAACACAACACTGAGATAAACATTCCTGAACATGCATATTTCTATACCTAGTTCCATACACTAATTCCTACAATCCCTAGAAATCAAATTGCCGAGTCAAAAACTTTGTAAAAATTTAAGGTTTTTAATGAATAGAGTGAATTTACTCTTTCTAAAAATTGCATCAGTTTAAATTCCCTGTAGTATGACAGTGCTTACTAACATTACATATAATTTTAAGACTTTTACATATTTATTTTTAGAATCAGGTTTTCCTGATTTTTCCTTCACCATTTCAGTGTAGTTATACTTTTTAAAAAAATTGTGAATATACCAAAATATACTAGCACATTTATTGAGTGCATTCTAAGTGCCAGGCATTATGTTAGGTAAGGCATAAAATGAAATAAAAAGATTTCTGCCCTCAAATAACTTACAGTGCATTTGGAAAAGATGACATTTTTAACCAGAGCTGGGGCTTGGAGAGAAAATGGGAATTATATTTGTGGAGAGGAAGAAGGGGTGACTGTCTCCTGCTTTGGGTTAATGGTTGGGAGCTCTTTGAATACTTCTTGCTCTCTTGGGTAGAATACAAATTTGAAAACACATAGACATTCAGTTATGCAAGGCCTGGTATGAAAAAATTAGTGGTACCTATCTATGTTTTAAAATCTGTTTAGTGTTTTTAAAATAAGTAAAATCATCAGTCCTTTTGGAAGACCTTGAAGCATTTGTGTTTCAGAAGCATTTGGAGAATTTGTAATGACTGCTATTTTCAAAGTTTTTCGAAGTCAACTCTTTATTAGTTACATGGTAAAAATGTTCCATCAAAAATCATTTAGATTGAACTTTGACATTTGTCTAATACTTCCAATTGAATAAGGAGGGAGTTTAATGAATGTCCTAGGAAATAAGCTCCAACAAATATTATTTTGCTGATATAGAAATAACTCAAGAGGAGAGAGAAAATAGTAAAATTTCCTTGCCAAAACCCATCTTTCTGTGACCTTTTAATTTTTACTTATTTTTTAATTCTAGGAAGAGATGCTTTCAGATTAGAAGTTCGGATTGTCTTTTTTGCTCAGAATCCCTGGAGGTGGGAGAGAGATATTAGAGAGAGAAAGGAAGTGGTAGGAAATTAGGCACTGTATCAGAAGTACAAGACAATTAGCGTCAGATGTAGTGTTAAAAATGGTAAAAAGGGAAGATTCCATTTTACTTGTGAATTTTGAGCACCCCCTTTCCAACAGTACAAGTAATTAAGAAGAGTAGAGATCAATAATCACATCTGAAAGCAAGCAGTCTCATCATAGGTAGAGATGCCCTGGTTGGAAACCTCTTTATATATGGTATTGACAACCTGTAGTACGATCTTTTTGCAACTTTGGTCCAGAGAGGTAGATTCTTTGGAATTGCAGACACGTTGGGCTGCACAGAATTTACAATGAAAAGAGACTTGGTATAAGGATCAGAAGATCTGTATTTCAGTTCTGACCTTCCTGGGTGATCTCTCATGCCTATCTTTTACCTTCTTGATGCTCTAATTTTCTGTTGTAAAATGAGGATGTCACCTAGGTTCACCAAAGTTTATTGTGGAAATCAAATACCTAATACAGAGGGTTATTGAAAGGAACAAGAGAATCAAAAGTTGTGGAAATACCGTAAAGTGCTATAAGAGTATTAGACATTATCATTATAATTATGGCGACCTATTTTCCAAACCCAAATTGGACCACATGGTATGAGAGAGGATTTTTGTATTACTTCCAAGGGCAAGAGGCAGTCTGAAAAATGTAGAACAGATGCCAAAATATTGAAATCTCTGGCACATTTTGATGGTTTATGGGAGCAATGATAAAATATTTGAAATAGTGACTCAGTAAAATTCATGATGTGTGATCACTATAATTATGAAATATCTTTGCAAGAGGTATTTTATTTCTTATATAAATGAAGTTATTTGATTTCAAAGAATCCTAAAACTGGGAGGGGCTTTTAAGAGATTCTAAGATATTTCTCCTAAATTTCCAGGAGAAATGTTGGGTGAAGATTTTGGGGAAAACAAATTTTCCCTAGTGCAGTAGCTTATTTTATTATCAAAATGTCCTCGTCTCAAAAATTAGTTCACATTTGAATTCTTAGTCCCTTTTAAAAAATACAAACTATGTATGAAGGGAATAGCTCAATATAAATTTCTTTTTTTAGAAGAAAATAATACAAAAAAAGATGAAAAATAACCATTGAAATTCTCTACTAGAAAGACTTTAAAACCTTTATAGGCCATAAACATTATATTAATTTCTCTTAGATATATTATGTGTCTTGGATGATAGCTGCAAAAATCTATATTATTTATTTTGGTTTAGCACTGTAATGAAACCATATGATGTCTATTATCACATTTAACCTAAAAATTAAACATTTTATTTTATTTTTTAGATTAGAAAATACAGTTTATTTAAAAGTAAGTTAGAGAGAGAAAGAGAAGATTCACCTCCCCAAGGTGGGGGAGGGGACCAAAGCCAGGAAGCATGGGGACAGCCATAGCTCAGAGAGCACATGGCCACACCAGAGTCAGCAAGGCAAGGGCCAAAATCAAACATTATAAATTATTTATTTCTTGGGATTCTTAGGTTTCTTAATCTAACAGTGTAAACGACAGAGGTGATAGTCTGTTTGTTGTAGGTATACTAGCAAAAACTTTGGTGTTCCCTTTTCTTTCTTTCTTTCATCTTGCTCCTCCTTTCATGAAAGATTTGAGATTTATGGCTTGGGGCTTTATAAACCTTTTGTTTCCTGCTTTTGCAGCCATATATCAAAACATTAAGGGGTTTATTTTTATTTTCCATGACAAGAAAGGAAATGTTTTAGAGTTTATTTTCCCTGACATTTATAGTAACTCGAAAATCATGGAATGGATCGAGTTTGTATTGATTGCTCCATGAAGCCTCACAGAAACCATAAACTAAACTGGTGCAGTTCAGGTACCCAAATAATTTGAATTTGGTGTTAATTATCCAGTTGAGGGTTCAGTTTTTAACCCAAATGTCTGAAACTTCTGGATCCCAGACCTAGGATTGGTACTGAAAGCCTGAATGAATTTGCAACTGGTCTAAAACAAATCTATAACCTTGGCTAGGAGGTTGCTCCATGAATTATGCATCTGTAGCCTTTGTGTGACTTCAGAGGTTAGAAAGAACCTGGGAAAACTGGCACCCAGATGTAAACGGTCTACAAACCTGGATATGGTAGCCTGTAGTTCCTATGCAAAAGATTCTGTCTTGTTGGCACAGGTCTCTTAAGAAATTGGGGCAAACAGCACACAGACCAATAGGAAGGCTTGAATGTGGCTTTTGATGCTCCACTTGGGAATTGGGGTTTTAAGCCTTATCCTGGTAGATTTCTGCTGCCAGACCACTGATGGAGGACCCCATGTGTATGCCTAGGGACTGTCATTTTCAGTCAGGCAGTTAGCTCAGTGAAAGAAATTAGGTGTTAGGGGAGACTGACGCCTCATTAAAGGGATCTGTTTTGATTGGTAAGAGCAGCACTCAGCCCTGCCCTCCTCAGTGGTATTCCTGAAGTTGCTGAGCTTATTATTCATATCGATCATATCATCTTTGTGCATTCATGAAAAGAATGTCTATTTAATGTGGACATGACCAGCCATCAGAGAGAATAAATGCCTCACTAAAGCTTGATATGGTTGACTGTTGGCCTTGTGGATGGTAACACTGAATCAGTCTGGCTAGATTTTTTTTTTTAATTGCTGGTACAATATACCATCACAGATTGACCCAGTTGGAGGTTAGAGTTTAACTGAGTACTAAGGCAAAAAAGCTAGCATCCTGTGTGTAGCTCAAAATGCCAGGTTTGCTTTTGTGGAGTCAGTAGTGTATTATCTTTTATTTTTTATGCAACCCCTGCTGAAATCTAAAGTCGTGAAATCCAAGAAAACATGGAACTCACATGTTGAGGCTATGCACACTCTGGCTTAGCCTTGGTGCTTTGTTTCAGGTGTATAAATTATATATCCCAGTGTAATTCAGAAATGATTGCTTCTAAAGAGAATAATAAAGCCTTCTTTGAGCCACGAAGAAGGTTAGAATATATAGTTTTTCTAGCTCAGTCTAGGAAGCCCACAGTGCCCTGCCAGTCAGAAAACACATGAGCATTAAGATCATTAACACACATAGTCTCACATCTTGTTTTCAGATCTAGCAATTGATAAATTAAACAGTCACCTGATTTAAGATATTAAATCTGTCCAACTGTACTCATTATTTTCAAAGTTTGATATTCATAACAACAATAAGAATACTTTACATGTAAATATGGATTTATAGCTCATAAAGTGATTTCACACATTATCCAAAATCTGGGCTGACTAATAACCTTGAAGTTATTTGGTACTTGTCAGAAGACGAAGTAACCTTTGATTTCATTAAGAGAGAACCTGTCACTAGTGAAATTTATAACGCAAATTATGCATTGATTTTAAAAAATACTTGCAAAAGGAAAAATTAAAAAGGGAGACCCTTGTAACCTACTTAGCTTTTTGTAAGGTAGTGGTTGACAATTGAGAAGTTTTTATTTGTTGAGATTTTGCTTTTTCTGAGATATGTCATGTTAAGAAGCAAAACTTGGATTAGAAGAAATTTTAATTTAAATTGATCTGAATCACAAGAGGTTGACTAATTGTTTTCATGTTCAAAATCTTTTCTTAGCTGTTTTTATGATTTGCCTTTCAATATTTTTGTATTAGTGCGAGATAATATAAACTTTGTGGAAGAATATGCTAAAATATGAAATCCTATTCATAAGCAAAACTAACAAATACTTTTTTTTCTTATTTTAAATTACAAATGTCTGAAGGCCTGTCCTAATGAAATGTGTCATCCTAAGATTTGAAAGTATTACGATTCTTGCATATGATTTGGAAAATGAACACTAATCTAGGGAAGTGGGACAGAGCTGGCAAGACATGGGGTAGAGCAAACAGTATTCAATTTATGCATTCTTTTCAAGTCGTTATTGATTATAGAAATAGGTAGTAACCTTTGCTTCTTTTTCAGAACTTTGCGGAAAACACCATGAATGAACTCCTTGGCTGGTATGGCTATGATAAGGTTGAATTAAAAGATGGTGAAGATATTGAATTCAGGAGCTACTCTACAGATGGGGAGAACCGGCAGCACATTTCTGTTCTCAAAGGTAATGACATTTAATGTCCCTTTGTTCATGCAAAGAAGGATTAACTATCTCAACCTGCCAGAATTTAGTGACTTTGGGACTCATTTTTTTGTTGATTATGCCAATGTTTGATTTAAACGTACATCCCCAGTAGGACTTTCCCATAAGCAGAATTCCACAGGATATAAGAGCACAATGTAAAACAAAAATAGACACAGCTTAATCTCCTTCTAGCAGTGGGAGAACCAGGCAAGGGCTAGGGACCTTAAGTGCTGTGGCCTTGCATACAAATTTAATGAAAGGAGCGGTGTTTGCTGACTTCTTCTAGTTTCCCGATCTCTTTGATACATCATCAATTGTTGGGGACCAGGACTTTTTGTTAAGTGAAATGTTGGGTTTAGGTATTCAGACTGCAAGAGAGATTTGCTGGTAGCTTGGTCATCCTCCTTCTTTTTTTTGGGATGGGAATTCTAAATGGAAGCCCCATTTTTGTTTTGTGTTGGAAGTGTTCACTCTTTGCCTGCCCTTACATCCTAAATAGAATAAGAAGGAATAAAGGAATAGTAGATGATTAGATCCTATATTATTCTATAAGGAACATGGATCAAAGTCCAGCTAAAGAGTGAAAATTACAGAGGCTTGGCAGAACTGAATTAATACCGATTCTGTGGTGAGTTGCAGTGACAGATACTGAATTTACGAACCTAAATTTAGAATGAGAGTTTGCCTGTCAAAGAAAAGTATGTGAAGAAGCATTTTATTTGGGGAACTTTATTAAAATGTGGATGAAACAAATTGTGTATCATTATTGGCAATTTGATCAGTATTTGCATTGCATTCAAAATCTACCGGCATCCAGTACCTGTTCAAACGTTTTATTTTCACTCTTTAAGATAGTACTTTCCCTTCCTTTATGCTGAACGTGGAAATGTAAATGAGCTGTCCTGCAGGCATGTGAAATAGAATGTACATGACAAATTTTATGTTAAGCTTGCTATGAAATTGTGCACATCATGTTACGGAGATAGTATCATCAATTTCACTGTAAATGAAAAATGCAAGTCATGAGTTTATATTCTGTAAACTAATAGCTTGTATAATGCTTGGCCTAGGTAATAATCTTTGCCTCTGGGGGACATAGAAAGAGAGAGTGCCAGGAGATGCTACTAGAGGGGGAAAAAAAGTTATTTTCTATGGTTGAGGTTTTTTGTTTGCATGTGTGGGTTTTTATTTTTATTTTTAATTTTTTTTAGTTGGAGTCTCACGCCATAAACCCAGGCTGGAGTGCAGTGGCATACTCATGGCTACTCCAAGCATCAACCTGCTGGGCGCCAGCAATCTTTCTGCCTCAGTCTTCCAAGCAGCCAGATCTACAGGCGTGTGCTACCTCGCCCAGCTAATTTTTTATTTGTTGTGGAGACGAGGTCTCACCAAGTTGCCCGGGCTGGTCTCAAACCTGTGTACACCGGCAATCCACTTGCCTTGGCCTCCCAAAATGCTGGGATTACAGGCTGAGCCACTGAACCTGGGCTTTTTTTTTTTTAATGATTCACATACAAGGATACAATGCACAAGGCTCATATCATTAAGGTTTTTTTTCTTTTAATTTTTTTTTTTTTTGAGCTGGAGTCTCACTTCAGGATAGAGTGTGGTGGCACCCTCACAGCTCACTACAGCCTCAACTTCCTGGGATCAGGAGATCCTTCTGTCTCAGCCTCCTAAGTAGCTGGTACTACAAGCATGTGCCACCATGCTCTGCCAATATTTTTTGATATTTTGTAAGGACAAGGTCTCGCTATGTTGCCCTGTCTGGTCTCCAACTCCTGGACTCAAGCAATCCTCCTGCTTCGGCCTCCCAAAGTGCTGGGATTATAGGCATGAGCCACCACACCTGACTGAATTTTTGTTACTTTTTAGTAGATATTATCAGTACCTAGGGAGGAAGTTTTCTTCCCCATCATCTGCTTCTTTCTCACTGGTTCATTTGATTATATTATAGTTCAAGTTTACAATACAGTGGGATCTGGTTACAATGCTGGGGACGCGTTTTAGGCTTTCCCTGGTAGCCAGAGAGCAATACTTGCTGTATATCTCTTTGTACGTGGAAAAGGTTAATTGCCTCTAAATTTTCTGTGGGATTTTATAGTGCTAAATTTCATCACCACGATCAGCTGGGATATTAGCTATCATAGTGGAGCAAATTATTAAGGATCCCATTGGAAATTTATGGTGACATAACTAAAAAGGTCCTAGATGGACTGTGGAGTTCTGGTAAACTGTTTAAAGATTTGCAAGGGAAAAAAAAAGTGTTTTGTTACATGATCATTCTACTTGAGAAAATAAAAAATACTTTAAGTCTGCTGAATAGGTCTTTTGTCATACTGAGTATAATTTTTTTTTTTAACAGAAAATTCTTTGCCAAAACCAAAATTACCCGAGGACAGTGTTATTTCACCATACAATATAAGCACAGGCTATTCAGGGCTTGCCACTGGAAATGGACTCAGTGATTCACCTGCAGGGTCAAAGGACCATGGCAATGTGCCCATTATTGTACCTTTAATTCCGCCACCTTTCATAAAGCCACCAGCAGGTAAGTAAGTCACTACTGGGGTTTGAGTGATAACGGTTCACAGAAGGTTGTTTTAACTATGTTATGAGTAGTTATTACATGTTCAAGTTAACTTTGGTTGAGACTATTTTAGGAACTCTGTAGGTAAGAAATGTGAATGCATGCATTATTTAGAGTATTGTTACTATAGCAGGAAAATTCCCCTATCTACGACTGCTGAGGCTATAAACTTTCAATTGATAATAAACTTTTTCTATCACTGGCTACAAAAAAAGTTACTTTGCTTCTCTAAAGTCAACTGTTTAAAATTTTTAAGAGAATAACATAATTTAAAAAAACAAGAGATCTGTAGTGACTGGTTTCCTAGAGAAAAAGTAACCGTGGTTGAATGGGGTGGTGCATCGGAGGTCAAGGTCTCCTCTGGGTTTTCTGAAGAAAGGGATAGTTTTGTAGAAAGACTTGTTCTTCCTCCAAATTTTTTAAATGGAGATCTGAATTTCATTTGCTTGAAAATATAATCAGTTCTTTTATATTTCCAGAAAATTAGATGGCAGTGTATGGATCCAAAGGCAATGGCTGAGCATTGTGTGATATAGCAAACTAGGCTGCAGATAGAGTTCACACAGTGGAAGAAGTTAAATAATGCTGTATCTGGTTCACTGTAAAATGTTGGAATAATGCTAGGATGCTTAATTGTGACATTGGTTATTTTTCTGTGTATTGATTTGAGCAATGATAAATACAGAGTTGCAACAGCAGTGCTTACTGTAATGTACTAGAGCTAATAATGCCTGTGTTTTTATTAAGGAAGATAGGTGTTTGGTTATCTTTCCATAAACAGTGAAGAAATTTGTAGACGAAAGTTCCTGGGTTTAGATTACAGATATAGTTACACTGTATTCTAAGTGTCACTCACATTTTCCTTCATGACATAGTCATATTCCCATGCTTGGTCTACTACATTCTAGCAGTGAAAGTGTCCTTTCATACTGAGGTCTTTAGATATGTCAGCAAAATCCATTTACCTGTCCAAGTCACTTATAATTGTGTTTGTCTACTAATTAGTAGTGCAATTGGTGTGTCATATGTAGTTTGCCCTATTAATGCCCCTTTCTACTTTGGTTGATTGTTTTGTGATACAGAGGGATCCAAATTTATCCCACAAGGACCAAAGACATATTTTACATAGCCCAACTAAGGAAAAGAGGGGAGACTGTGAAAGTGTAGAGTTCATGTCTGAATGTATGCCCAGTGGCTTAGGTGAGGGGAGATGGTGACAAGGGTATCCATAAGGCAGTATGACTATGTGACAAGTGCATGGGGTTTAGATTCAGAGTGATTGGGGTTGCACCTAGGTTTTGCCACTTACTAGCTCTGTGAACGTGGACAAATTACATAAGCTCTCTGCCCTCCAGTTTTCCCATCAGTAAAGTGGGGATCCCAGGCCAACCTCATGGGATGGTTGTGGAGCTGAGATGAGAAAATGTCTGCAAAGCCCTTAGCCCAGTGCCTGCCACACACTTAGTGAACACCATACCTCTTTTTCTTTTCAGTCCTCATCCTGCCCCAGAGCTATCATGCACATAATTTGTGCACAGAAAGGTGTGCATCCAAATGCAAAATTGTCTCTAAGATTTATTTGAGCAAACCAAACAGCTTTAGAAATTAGCATAGCTGAAGCTAACATGAGTTTGGCATGCCAAAAAACCTGCCCTGGAGTTTCCTGCTGAGCCAGCCACGTGGAATTCAAGCACACAGCTCCTATTTAACTCTAATTCCACATCAGATCAGGAAATAAATATGCAAAGGGATGGAGGCCAAAAATTGAGCCTTGGAAGTCTTAGACGTAGGAACTCTGAGGAATTAGAAACCAGAGTAACCCAACACTGGTGTTTTATTGGTTTTATGCTGTCTTCCATGGAATTCCAAGGCACTCATCTGTTGAAAATAAAATGCAGGGAAGGACATGTTTAATTTTCTGTATCTGCTCTCAACCTTGACTCTGCCTACTCCAGGTCTCTATATGACAAGACAAAGATACAGAAAGGTTCTCTGCTTTCAAGGAGCTCACTCTGTTAGTTTCTGACAGAAACTTATGTGAGAGAAGAATTTTGATTTAATCATACTATCTAGGGCAGAGGTCGGCAAACCTTTTCTGTAAAGGGCCAGATGGTATTTTAGGTTTTTTGGGCCATACTGTCTGTATCACAACTACAGGACTCTGAAATTGTAGCAGCAAGATAGCCATGGATAATACAAAAACATGAATGTGGCTGTGTTCCAACAAAACTTTATTACAAAAAAGACAGTGGGCAGGGTTTGGCCCAGGAGCATAGCTTGCTGCTTGTGCTAGAATAAGATTAGCCAAAGTCTCATGATAACAGGAAGGTGAAGAGCGCTTCAAAGAGTCAGGTGCCAAGGAGCTCTATATGATATTGTAAGGAAGGAGCAACAAGTGCAGGAAAATAGTGAGTTCAAGGCTTGTGGTGAGCTCTGGCACCCCAGTACTTGTTGAAAATGAACGGATGACTAATATTCAAATCTTATTGCACAAGTATAGGCTACTTTGTTGCTCACTGAGAAAATATTAGTATTTTGTCTGGATTAGCCCCAAATGAGAATTCCATCAGTCTTAATTATCCATGGATAAAGTCAACACATTATTCAAAAGCTCCCACCTAGTTAATCATTTCAACTGTTTCTTTGCTAAAACTTTTTGACCAGAGTTGTTATTCAGGTAATCTAGTTGATGTATGCTCACTGCCAATTTTCTAGCTGTATGTAGGTTGATGTGGCATCCCCGTGAGGAACGAATAAAGGGTATAATGACTAGAAGTAAAAGGCCCCCTTGATAATCAGCCCCTGATTAATCTAGCATTGTCTGTATCATGTAGATATCCACCTTTCAAGAGAGGGAAGATGAAGATCATATGCATGCTTTGCATTTTTGTGTTAGCATTCAAATGATTCCTGTTTGATTATAAACTAGTTATATGAAAATACTACTACTACTACTAATACCTTTTATTTGTATTAAGTCCCTTTAGTTTATGAAATTCATTCACATTCATTATTTTATTTAATTTGATCTTTATAGTAACTCTGGGAAATAGCATGTTATATATTAAACGCAGAACTGAAGCTCACGTAGGTTAAATGGCTTTCTCAAGTTCACGTGGCTTCTAAGTACTTGAGCCAAGGCTAGTACTAGGGCCTTCTGATTCCTAATTCAAAATTCTTTTGAATATATATTGCCTTTTTAACATATGCCTACAGAGTTTCCCCAGACTGTATCAGAATAATAACATGTATTCATATACCACTTCCAGATACCCCAGTGATAGGAGACACAACTTCTTCCTGCAAAAGGTTATTTTTAAAAGTCCGTGTCTTTGGGGAGGCTGGAGGAGTGAGTCCTTCTCCAAATCTGAAAGTCTGTGGTTCTATGAACCTGGGTGGCCTGATGGGGCAAAATCCTAGCTTGGTTTTAAAGTGCTTACCATCACGAGACAAGCTGCTTCTCTTTAGGGATACAGGGGGCCTCCATCTGGTCAGGCCCTGGTTCCCAAGCGTGTGTTTCCTGTGCTTGGACAGGCTCCTCACGGGATCCATCCACATCTTGGCAGCCAGTGGGCCC
>NW_007259914.1:384538-388824 GCF_000164805.1 Carlito syrichta
TTTTGAGTTGGAGTCTCACTCTGTCACCCAGACTGGAGTGCAGTGGCCGCTCCCGGCCACCGCAGCCTCGACCTGTTGGGCTCCGGTGATCCTTCCTCCTCAACCTTCCAAGTAACCGGAATTACAGGCATGCGCTACCACGCCCGGCTGATTTTTTGATTTATTGTAGAGATGAGGTCTCGCTGCCCAGGCGGGTCGCGATATATTGCCTTTTTAACATATGCCTACAGAGTTTCCCCAGACTGTATCAGAATAATAACATGTATTCATATACCACTTCCAGATACCCCAGTGACAGGAGACACAACTTCTTCCTGCAAAAGGTTATTTTTAAAAGTCCGTGTCTTTGGGGAGGCTGGAGGAGTGAGTCCTTCTCCAAATCTGAAAGTCTGTGGTTCTATGAACCTGGGTGGCCTGATGGGGCAAAATCCTAGCTTGGTTTTAAAGTGCTTACCATCACGAGACAAGCTGCTTCTCTTTAGGGATACAGGGGGCCTCCATCTGGTCAGGCCCTGGTTCCCAAGCGTGTGTTTCCTGTGCTTGGACAGGCTCCTCACGGGATCCATCCACATCTTGGCAGCCAGTGGGCCCAGGGGGACATGTGATTGGGAACACTGTGATACCACACTCCCTTGGATTTCCATTCTCCTCCTGCACAGCTGCAGACAGAAGTGTGGGTGTCACTTGCTTCTGGACCTGGAGAATTGCTCTTCTGGCCCAGCCCCTTGCTTTTCTCTGGAGAAGGGGCGCTCCCTGTGATTTGATGATTGCCACAGCATTGACCCTGCTTTGGCTGCACATGTCTGCGTCCGTCTTCCAAGGGAGAGCCGCTTTTCCCCCCTCAGAGACAGCCTCTGGCCCTTGGCGTACAGTTTGTGACATCACAGATGTTACCATGGTAACAGACGTGTTATAAACACAGGATAATAGCTCTGTTTTTGCTTTTTTTTTTTTTTCCTCCATGCAGTGAAGGGAATCACCATGATCCTTAAATAATAATCACAGGCTTTTCTGCAGACTCTAGGAAATGAACAGAATAAGACTTTGCCATACAGGGCAGTCATTTAAAGAACTGTCATAAGCATATTGAAAATGATAAAAAGTATCGACCAACTCTTTTTATGCAACTCTTTTTACGCAAATATGCCTCTATTCTTTTGGTTTGAACAAATGTAAAACCTCCTTCTTTCCTAATTATAAAAATCACATCATGAACAAAGTCTGAAGTGGCAAAAAAAAAGTGTCAGCAAGAATTGTGCACGATAACTCAAGTTAATTATATTGTAACCCTCATGTAGAGACTTAAGTGTGGGCTCACCCTCCTTGGGACTTCATTCCAGGAGGGTTGTGCCTGTAAGGCATGGACTGTAAGAACTGTGCTGTCGTGAGGCTCCACGAAAATACTTGTCCTTGGCTTGCTCCCCCAAGTTTGAAGTGAAGCATTCCGAATGGATTTTGAATACAAATCTTTTACCAAGACCTTATGATGGTCTTGACTGCTTTGTAAGTGTGACAGTACTTGGCTCCTCTAACTGGCCATCAGTTTTCTGCAGTGGTTGGGCAGGTTTGGGTCTCCCTACCTTGTCAACTTCTGGCCAAAGTAACCAGGGTAGACTGTGACCCAGTTGGGACCCAAGTCAGGATTTTTTTTCCCCCTAGTCTCACTCAGGCTTGCTCCATGACAACAGTTTGCTCCCCAGAATTAAAAAACAAAAATTAATAAAACGATTATTGTATTTGTTTTTGTTCCCAAGAGAAGATGAAATGAAGCAACATTTTTTTAGCGAAAGCTTCCCTGCTGCAGAAAACACTGTGTCTAGGAAACCACATTTTAGATCTGAGCCTTTTGACAGGTTTCCCCAGAGGCTTACAACTTGCCTATTCCAAGTCCAGAATCCCTGTAAATCTCGGAATGCTTTAAAGTGAAATGAAATGTGAAAACAGGAATATACTTGATGCATTTATGTGGCAGTCTTGAATAAAATGTCTTTTACCTCGAATGATAAGTACCCTTATTCTTATTCCTCACCATGTTCCCACATGCGAGATAAAAGGAGAAGTCCGTCCACACAGCGCACACAGGTTTATGTGGAGCGAGAGGAGACCAGTCTCCCCAAACCAGCTTGATTCCCTGTGTGCAGAAATGTCTTGTCTTTCTTTGAAAACAATGACCATTTCCTGTCCTCCAGGATAGTTTGCTTTCAGTGAGCTTTTCAAATTTGAGTTCTGTCATAGTCATGGAAATATGATATATTTTTTCAGGCAAATCTAGAAATTCCTAAGGGGTTATAAGAATTGGGCTCTAAGGAACCATTAGTTTAACTGAGAATATGGAAACATTCACGTGATCTGCTAAGCTCTGTCTGTATAGCTGAGTGACCCACAGTTAATAAGCATGTTACTTTTTGGCTCTTCTAACTCTTACATGGGGTTGTACTTGCAGGAGAGTGGAAATCAGAATGTGGTTTGCATTATAGTCATTATTTATTTTATCTGTTATTCAATATTCTTGGGGCTTGCATATGGTGATGTATTCCAAATAGCCATTGAGAAAACAGGATTTAATCAAAATTGCTTTGGACTTTATTTGTCCAACTTTAAAAATATGATTATTAAATAAAATTACCTAGAGTTAATGGGATTTGGATGACTTACTATTTATGTACCAGATACCCTTCTCAAAAACAGAAAAAGCGACTCACTGAGCCCTCAGTTTTCCAGATCACTTGGATAAGAACAGGAGGACATATAATGAATGACAGAAATGGGAGTATTTATAGTTAGTAATGTAATGAGATAATCTCCTCATAACTAGTATTTTTTGAGCATGTATTATGGATCAGTATCAGCATAATGATAGGTTATGTCATTTAATTTTCACAACTCTATGTGGATTCTACTATTAACCTTGTTTTACAACTGAGGAAACTGAGATGCAGAGAAGTTAAGGTACTTGCCTGAGTTGAAGCAAGTAATAACTGGCAGAGCTGATGTTTGAACCTATGCATTGTGTCTCCTCAATCCATACTCTTTTTTTTTTCTCCTGGTAACTGCCTGTGGCCAGATTTGAAATAGCAAACATAGGCTTTTGACCAGGACCCAGGCTCTTTATTAACAGGTATCAGTTATTGGAGGACAATCCATATTCTTAACCACTGGATTGTTGCAAACACTGTATCAGTCTTCCAGTGAATTAAGTATTTACTGAAAATTCCTTATGTTATCCTATATAATAAAATATATGTATCACCATCCCTGACTACCAAGAACATACAGTGTAGTTGGCATATTACCAAAGATCATTCTAGTTTGACTTTGGAATGTATGACATCATTTTAGCTGTATTTTGAGGGTGCATTCTGGGAATGCAAGGGCAGTTAGAGTATAGTAGTAGAAGGTCTACAGGCAGATAATCAAGAACTGCTGTATTTCTGTAGTTGAGGAGAAATAGCACCTGGAACTTAATGTAGGCTAGGAGATACTTAAAACTCAAAGTGAGAGAAAAGATACAAAATGAAACTTAAAAATGCTAGCTACTATGATAGAGGCCTGTTTTTTCTTGAGTAGGAGTTTCACTTCGTCATCCAGGCTGGAGTACAGTGGCAAGTTCATGATCACTCCAGTGTCAACCTGCTGGGCTCCGGCGGTCCTTTCACCTCAGCCTTCCAAGTAGCTGGAACTACAGGTCTGTGCTAGCTCACCCGGCTAATTTTTTGATTTATTGTAGAGACAAGGTCTCACCATGTTGCCCAGGCAAACCCACGGGCTCAGGCAATCCTCTTGCCTCGGCCTCCCAAAGTGCTGGGATTACAGGCTGAGCACTGATCCTGGCCCCTGTTTTACTTTTTTGAGTTGGAGTGTCACTCCAGCACCCAGGCTGGAATGCAGTGACACGCTCACAGCTACCCCAGTGTCGACTTGCTGGTCTCCGGCAATCCTTCCACTTCAGCCTTCCAAGTAGCTGGAATTACAGTTGCGTGCTACCACGCCCAGCTAATTTTTTGATTTATTGTAGAGACAAGGGCTCACCATGTTGCCCAGCCTGGTCGTGAACCCGAGGGCTCAGGCAGTCCTTTTGCCTCTGCCTCCCAAAGTGCTGGGATTACAGGCTTGAGCCACCATGCCTGGCCAAGGCCCTGTTTTATTGTTGTTTATACAGTTAAGGATTCTTGAAAAAGTGTAAGGCACATTTTCGTGTGTTCAGTCATTCTTTTTTTTTTTTGAGTTGGAGTCTCACTTGGTCGCCCAGACTGGAGTGCAGTGGCCGATCCCGGCCACCGCAGCCT